>NC_038241.2:14638129-14873334 GCF_000004515.6 Glycine max | reverse complement strand
TAGTCCCTATTATTTGAAATTACAGGGACTAAAAAAGTAAGAATCATGACACTATAGAGACTAAAAATACCACTTTTAAAACTACAGGAATTAAAAGAGAATTAAAATATAAACTATAAGGACTAAAAAGACCACTTTTAAAACTACAGAAATTAAAAGAGAATTAAAATGTAAACTATAGGGACTAAAAGGACCACTTTCAAACTATAAGGACTAAAAAAATAAGAATCATGAAACTATAAGTACCAAATGAGTAATTTAACCATCTTATAATTAATACTGAATTTAAAATTGATTTTAAGTTTTATAATTGAATTTAATTAGCATGACTATATTAATAAGTTATTTTAACATAAACTAAAATGGAGTAACACAATAGTTGTTTGCAATTTCATTGATTTCTTTTTTTAAAACAAAAATAATAAAACACAAGTTGGGTATACCCTTAATTTTGACCAAACACAAACAACTTACCAACAAATGATAAATCAGGATTCACTTCATGAATAAACTCATTTTGGCTTTATATGTAAAACTGTTAATTTTAGAATCACCTCTTTTTAGTAGGCTTAAATGTAATTTTGGTCCCTCTATTTTATTCAATTTATAATTTTGATCCCTTTATTTTAAAATTGAAACATTTGATCCCCTATTTCTAAATACAAATATTTTTTATTCCCATATTTTATAAAATTCGTAATGTTGGTCTCCGTATCTTCAAAAATCCAATATTTTGGTTTACTATTTAATTTTGCTTACATTTTATTTCTTACTTTATAATTAATAATTATGAATCATTTATTGATGATACCTTAAATGAATACGTGAGGTTAAGGGTTTAGCTGGACCAAAAGAAAAAAAATATATAGATAAAATTGAGAATTTAACCAAAAAAAAATTTAAAATAGAAAGACTAAATTTTTTTTTATTTTAAGGTGAGAGAACTAAAATTGTAAAAGACCAAAATTTGGGATCGAACCAAATATATAAACTATAATTACATAAGGCTTTTGAATATGCATGTTCAACTATGCTAAATAACCGTTCGTTTTGTATAAAAAAATAACTGCTCATTTTAAATAATTTCCTGAAACAAAATCTATTTTATAAAAAAGACAGCTTTTAAATAATAATAGTTTATTCAAAATATCCAATAAAAGAGTAGTGGGATAGTTTTGAATTTTAAAATTTAAAATTAAACAAAAAGTTCTATTGATTAATTTTACTAATTTGAAAATTTAAAATTCCAAAAAAATTACAGTTTTTAAAATAACACTGATTTATTTTTAAAAAAGATAAAAGAGTATCGGGTAGTTGCTTGGAATATATCATAAAGTTTTGATTGAAAAACACCAAAATATAACTATGTGTGCATCAGTGATGTTAGAAAATGATTTATACATGTTAATCTTATTAAAATACTAAGGGTACGAAGGATGAAATCTAATCTTGTTTTCTTGAATTAATTTAAGTTATTATTATTATTTTTGTAATTTACATATTTCCGACGCATTTCCGACGCATTGAATTCCGTTATTTCCATCATTTCCGTACTTTCGTTATTTTTATTATTCCCGTAATTCCATTATTTTCACTACCAAAACCAATGACTTTCAATTAAATTTGTACATAACTATTGAATTGATAATTCTTTATTCGAATGAAGTAAGTAAACTAAATCCCTTTGAAAACGAACTGTGTTATAAATGTAAAACCTATAATGACAACGCTTGACAAAAGTCCTAATTAGTTAGTTAAGGTATTTATCCTAGCTAATCACTTTCTTTTAGTACAATCTTCCCTATCTAATACTTTGATTCTTCTAAGGTAATGGATGGTGATGAAGATACATACAAATCAAATGCAGCAAACGCAAGAATGCAAAGAAAACGTATCATGCAGCAAAAACAAGTATTTATTTTTAGATTTGAACCTCTATCAAGGACATTGATCGGATAAATTCCAATCATGCCAAATAAACTTGATTTAATATTTGGGAGATTCATACTTTATCTATTATTTAGTTTTGGACTTTTAGCAATCATGCTTTATAGTTGAATTTTATTATCTTTCTGTATCCTTTTATGTTCATGATTTTGCAACCCATACTTGATAGTTGTAGCTTTGATGTGGTTACACCGTTATATTTTGTATTTTTCCGCTTTTATTTTATTTGTCACGTTTATTTATTTATTTTCTTGTTTTATTCATTTATTTATTTATTTATTTTTGTTTCTATGTGTTATTATGTTTGATTTAAACAACCAAATAATAATAAAAACCACACGGCCGTATGCATGGCCCCCTACAAGTTTAATTCTAGGGTGTTGCTAGGTGCACCCAGTAGTATTGCTGGGGCACCCAGCATTCTTTATAAAAGCCAAAAATGCTCCTGGGTCCTCGTACACCTGCGGATCAAGTTGATCCTTAAGTAATTCACGGATCAACTTGATCCGCAAGCTCGCGGATAAACTTGATCCGTAAGTGTGCATAAGACATTTTTTTAAAAATTGAAGGCCATTTTTTTACAATTTGAAGCTTTATTTCTTTTTTTACAATTTGAAGCTTTATTTATTTGAGTCATGACCAATCAAAAAAATATTTACGAACTAAAATCCATTTGAAAAAATAATTAATTTTATTTTATGTCTCTTTTGTTTATGTAAATTAAATATTATCCTAATGAATGTTTAGTTAAACGTAACAATGATACTATTTCAAGGAAATTCAAATGAATTTGGAATCAAGTAATTTAAAAATAACACTTAAACGTTAACACTAATATTATAAACAAAAATAACTTTAGATATACAGAATGTTAAGTAAAAACAAAAATGTGGTCAAGTACAAGAAATGTATATACATCGAATATCAATATGAAATGCGTAAAGAAACTACGGCTGATCCATGCGATGCCTATGTCGAGACCTCACGTACACAATGTGATCCTGAGTGACACTCCTGGCAATCTTGAGGCATTCTTTGATGACCTCATATGTCGATGTGCCTGACGTGACTACCCCAAGGCTAAGGTGACGCTCCAATCTCTCGGCGATCGCATCGCAAGCCTCCTATTAAATAGAAAACAAACAAATTAGATAAATTAGTATTAAAAAATTGAAGTAAATGACATTTCATACGTCTAACCATATAGTAACACTTACCACTGCATGTCTGGGCTCGTCGACATCAGACCTGACTGGATCATCCGAGACCTGAGGGATATCTGACTCTGGACCTGAGGGATATCTGACTTTGGGACCTGAGGTGCATCTGCTGGAGGATCTAATGGTTGTGTCGTGGTCATGAATGGATGAGAAATACGAAAGAACCAGTCAATGTAGTCTGGCACACACTGACCTGGCACAACACATGGATCATCTGCTGTCGCCAAATGGTCTGAGTAGTGTGTCCACGTATCGTCTACGTCATCATATGACACCCATGGATGGACAGGGTGTGCAGGAATGCACTGGATGTAGCCAAACTGGCGCATAACCCTCTTCAGTCTGTATTTGACAACAATAGGCCCCCAGCGGACCTGTCCAGAGAAGCACGAAATCATATGAAAGTCCTGCACAGGTCGGTGCTTTGAATATGGCATCCAACATACATGTGGGATCTGCAGACGATCCAGGCACTGCCTGTACATCGCTGTGGACACCTTCTTCATAGTCTTCTTTGTCGCAATCCACCGACACGCACGTGGTGACACCTCGTCGTAGTCTGGATCAGCATTGCACTCCACAACTGACAGAAAGTGCTTGTATATCCAACACTACAAGGTTTACACAAAAATTATACATGTTAACTAAATATACACTTATTAAAACATTGTTGTAATTAAATTATTAAATACATATTAATTACCTGTAACAAGGTGATGTAACCAACAAGCTGTCGGTTGGTGTTGAGACTGGCATCATTAAGCTAATCGTACATATGGACGAGCCCAACAGCTCCTTATGCATACCGCCTAGCAAGAGTGAGGTCACACAGGGCCTGTAAGTGTACAACATGAACATAGGTTGTACTCTTATTAGCAAAGAGAGTGCAACTCAAAAGATGCAAAAGATAAGCACGAGCGGCAGCTGTCCAGTGCCGCGTCTGACATCTGCACTGGTATATGTCTCGCAGCCACTGCAGGCACACGTATGGTCCGTCACATTGGCCTGTCTTGGCCATGGCCACCTCTGGTGAGACCATAAATAACTCAACCAAGAGCAGCACCGCCTCGTCGGTGCGTAGAGGCTGGAAGTCATGTAATGCATCCACAATCGGCAGATGGAGAAGAGCCGCGACATCGTCCAGCATGATCGAGATCTCCCCCACAGGAAGGTGGAAACTAGAAGTCTCCCGGTGCCACTGATCGAGGTCGTACCCGAATCAAATAAACATTAAAAATGCAGTATCTAGGAAGTGATCCTAGGTCGTCTCCCAACGAGCAATGGTCAACCAAACGTTCATAACAGATAGTAATAAAACAGTAACGAATTGGGGGGGTTGTTTGTTTTTGTAAATTAAAGAGCAAGCAAATTTGAATTAGAAAATAATAGAATTAAAACATATTGTTTCCCCTTGAATCAGCTTGCACACAATTTCTTGAATCTTTCCCAGTACTTATACAAGCTCTCTCTACTAAGTTGCCTGATGCCTGAAATATTTTTTCTGATGGCAGTGGTCCTAGATGCAGGGAAAAATTTCTCCAAGAACACCTTCTTAAGGTCATCCCAGCTGAAAATGGACCTGGGAGCAAGGTAATATAGCCAATCTTTTGCCACTCCCTCCAGAGAATGAGGAAAAGCTTTTTAAAAGATATGATCTTCCTGGACATCAGGGGGTTTCATGGTGGAGCAGACAATATGGAACTCCTTAAGATGCTTATGAGGATCTTCACCTGCAAGACCATGAAACTTGGGCAACAAATGTATTAGTCCAGTCTTGAGAACATATGGAACACACTCATCAGGATATTGAATACACAAGCTTTCATAAATGAAATCAGGTGCAACCATTTCCCTAAGAGTCCTTTCACGAGGTGGAGGTTGAGCCATGTTCTCAGTATGAAAATTAGTAGTCGAATGCTCAAAATCAAAATATTCAAAATCACCAGCAACAAAATACTCAGAATGCTCGAAATGCTCAAAATGCACAAAATGACCAGGATGCACACTATGCCTAACTAATCTATGAAAGATTCTATCTATTTCAGGATCAAAGGGTTGTAAATCACCTGGATTATCCCAAGTCATGCACTATATGCAGCAAATAATGTGTTTCTCAACAAGCATCTAACAAGGGGGTAAGACTACAACTATACTCAAACGATATCCAAATGAGCTGAAATTTTGTGAGGAACACCCTAAAATCATGAAAAGATAGCACAAAAAATTTCAAACAAAAATTCAAAGTCTAACTATGAAAACTACCTAAGCAAAGTTTATAAAAATAGAACAATAATACTTGGAAAAAAAAACTTAGTAAACGGCTGATTTTATGAGAAGCCGATTTTCATAGTATGGGAAATTTTTTTCTACCCCAAATGCATATATAATAATAGTCATTCTGATATCCGGAGCAAAAGTTATGGCCATTTTAAGTTTTACTAAAAACAAGTTCCCAAAATTTTTGTCTCTCTCAAATATTGCCACACCAAGTGCTCTTGGTATTTTTCACACAAAATATGGATAAAAAGAAACTACCACACAAAAAATCAGCCAAAAATAACAACTCTAACTATCAAAACAAAAATCACTAATTAAATTGCAAAATCAGTCTCTAGTTTCCAGTCGCTAATCACTGTTCACAGCAAAGCACAAAACTGAAACAGTCGCTAAAACAGTCGCTAAACAGGGAACGCGACTGAAATGCAAAACAGAACGCTACTCAAAATAAAACAACACACACTCACAACCTAAACTACAGAGCTACACACAAAAAAACTAAACACTATTATGAACCTTTGGCTCACTGCTCCCTGGCAACGACGCCAAATTTGATCGAGGCCATATCCGAATCAAATAAACATTAAAAATGCAATATCTAGGAAGTGATCCTAGGTCGTCTCCCAACGAGCAATGGTCAACCAAACGTTCATAACAAATAGTAATAAAATAGTAACGAATTGGGGGGGGGTTGTTTGTTTTTGTAAATTAAACAGCAAGCAAATTTGAATTAGAAAATAACAGAATTAAAACATGTTGTTTCCCCTTGATTCACAAGCAAGTCTCTTATCCTAGGTTATGAGAATTTATCCCTAATCAGTTCAACCACTTAATCCAACCCTAAATTAAATTACTAAGCGAAAATTAACATAAGGCTGTCATTATGTGATTAAGCAACACATACACCAATTAATCATGAACGAAATTGATCATTAACCATAAACGAAAATTAAGCGCAGAGACAATTAATCAAGCACTAAGCATACATGGATTAATAGCAACAAATACAGAGTAATTGGTGAAGAGGAAAAACTGATCAGAATTCAATAGTAATAACAAAACCTCAAAGAGAGCTGTGCTTCATCCTCAAGAGAAAACAAAAATGGAGACTTAGCCTTCCATTAATCAGTAGAAAACAAAATTGTAGATTGAAGCAGAAACGAAATTGCAGAAAACGAATTTTATTCTACGTGAATAGTGTGCATGAACAGTAATAAAAATTGGAATTACAAGACCCTAAAATTATTCTTCTCTTCAAAAAAAACTCTCTAAACTAAAACCTTGGTGCTGTTATATAGGTCCTCAGCCCCAAAGCTTACAAATCTATTTTAAGTCCAAACCCATAAACGAAATAAAATAAAATCTGGACAAGATAAGATAAGATAGGACGAAATAAAATCTGGACGAAATAAAATCTATATGAAATAAAATTTGGATAAGATAAGATTTGATAAAATAAAATTGTCTACTCTCTTCAAGTCCAAGCCCAATTCTGGATTCAAGTCCAATTGCTTATAATTCTCCTAAAATTAAATTAAAAACACAAAATTAGTCAAGTAGGCCCAAATGATAAAACTGCATAATTAATTTGACAATTAAGGCTAATCAGTAATTAAAATGGTGACAAAAAGGGTTAAGAAATAGGAGAAAATAATGACACATCAGCCACCTCTCAACAAAGGAGGATATAAGTCCCTGATCGCCAGTGTCAATAGAACACGCGATCAAAGGACTTAATCCTGTCCCAGCAACCATGTCCTCAATTGCAGGAACAGGTCTGCCTAAGTGATGCACCTTCCTCCCATGGGAGGATAACTTCAACTCAGGACATTCCTGAATTGAAGTACAAAGGAACACAATTTGTTCAAAAAACACGAATCAGTAATCAATAAATAAAAAAATAAAAGTTAACTAACTTTAATATTATGAATACCTGTCCAGACCATACGTTGGCGCAACATGGTCAGCATACTTTGTAAGCACTGATGGGTCCCTGGGTCCACCAGGAAATCCCTCAAGCTCATCCCCAATATCCTGTGCACCGGTATCCTGTGCGTCAGTCTATGCACCGGCGGTAGCATCTACCATGGGCTCATCCCCAGCTACAGCAGCCTCTGCCTCTGGTACCGCAGGCAAGTCCGTAGGCACCACAGGCACAACATCATCAATAATGACTGGTACCCGTCGCCTGCATGCCGATGCGGTCGGCCTTCGGCGCTGGGGAGCACCGTCAGTATCATCACCATCCCCTTCTCTCCCCAGACCTCTAGCAACAACCCTACCTAACACACAACCTAACCCTCTAGTCTTAACCATGATCTGCAAATTTAGAAATTTTAAAATTTTATGTCTGTGTGTAATTTTGAATCTTTGAAGAAGATTAAGGCCCTCATAGATACACGGCCTAATCCTCTAGTTATGGAAGATGTCATAATTCACGTAAGCATTTAGCAATAAATTTTTCACATGTATAAATAGTTTTGACATGAATGAATATGAATTAGAATCAAGAAATACATAAGTGTAGATTTTTTTATCTATTTTTAACATATTTAAATTGGATTGCACTTGTATTACATTTGTTATGCTAACATGCTTTCATGCTATATCATGTTTTGTTTAAAGTTAATTGTCTAATACAATGTTGATCAAAGTTGCTCTCTTTTATAGCTAGTTCTAAGCTATGTCTACTTTGCACATTGTATTGAATATGTTTCCATATTAAGACCATTGAAGCAAACATTCAATATTTGATTTAGTTTCTATCCACCTTTGGCAGTTGGTTATTGTGTCAATATCTTAAATAGTTGCAAATTATAGCAAACATTATTGAATGATTTTGGTTATAGGATCTTCTCTTATCAACTTAGAGTTGTATGCTTTATTTGGTTTCTAGTAAATATGTTGTCCACTAATGGTATCTATCTGTTGGGACAAACTCTCAATATGTGGTTTAATTTATATGCACCTTTGCATATGTCATATTCAATTCAGTTCAATTTTTTTTGCCCTAAATTTAGCATGTGTTGAAAAACCATTTCCTATAAACTCCATAATATGAATCTCAATATTTGGTTTAGTTTCTATACACCTTTGAATATGTGAGTTCAATTCAGTTTGATTATTGTGAATAACCTTATATTTAGCATGTGGTTTAGTGTTGGAACTTTCACTCAACATTTTGATGGTGGAAAGGCTCAAACACAAGTGGGTGAAGTAGTTATGTGTTGTTTGTTAGGTTTCCTAAACTCACATCTACCTAACTAAATAGCTCCTCAAGATCCAAGAAAGAAGAGTCAAAGACAAACATGACAATTTTCAGACAATATTCAGCAAAGCAATTTTGATAACATACAAACAAAGATGGCAAGTGGTGTTTATTGCCTTCAAATCTTTAAATTTATACTTGCGGATCAACTTGATCCGCAAGTTATGCAGATCAATCATGCGGATCAAGTTGATCCGCGAGCTTCATGATCAACCTTCTCCGCATGCGGATCAACCTCATCATCTACCTACTGCGGATCATCTACCCTAATGTGGATCGTCTATCCTAATGCGGATCAACTAGGTTCCTAATGCGGATCAAATAGGTCCTAAGTTGTCTCTACTACGGATGACCTTAAGCATTCAACAATGGAAGCAATGGAAGAAGAAGAATGGAAGAAGGAAGCTTACCTCAATGAAGAACGAAAGAATGGAGCTCGCTAAAGAAGAAGAGGCACTCCCAGGAAGACGGAGGAAGACATAGGAGAAGACGGACGAAGACGTGGGAGAAAGAAGCAGCAGCACCAGCAGCTCACGGGAGAAGGAAGAAGACGCGGATGAAGGTGGAAGAAGAAGAAGAAAAGCCTGGCGGGAGAGAAGAAGAAAAGAAGCGCTGGGTGCACGAGATTTTTAAAAAAATAAAAGGGCAATTTTGTCTTTTCGCTTTAAGTGCTGGGTGCACCAGCATAGCAACTCCCTTAATTCTATTGTCTTTGTCCTACTATGAAGGGTTCGATTGCAGTTCCTTTGTTGTCTCGTCAGTAGTGGAAGTTGTGAAGAACGTTGAAGGTGAAGGAGGAACAGCGAGCGAGCGAGCAATGTACAAAACGAGGTTGCAGGAATTGTGTCAGAGAAGGTCATGGACCTTACCTACCTACGACAACAGCAGAGAAGGCCCCGATCACAACCCTCGCTTCACTTCCACCGTTAATGTTAACGGCGTCTCCTTCCACACCCCTTCTCCCACCCGCAGCGCCAAACAGGCCCAAAACGACGCCGCCATGCTCGCCTTCCTCCATTTCTCCCCGCCCTCACCGTCAACGTCATGTCCCACTTTTCCTCAACACTCTCTCTCCATTTCGGCTCTTTCTTCTTTTCCTCAGCCTTCTCTTTTCGCCTCATCTTCTGGTACCCCTTTTCCCACGTGTTCTTAGTGTGTGTAAATAAGCCTTCGCATAATTGACTTGATTTTGGTTAAAATTGATTTTGAAGTGATGTGGTTTATGTTTAGATGTAAAATTTGGTATGAATTTTTTATCCAACGCAAAGTTGTTCGACTCAGAATTAATTCCTCAACATGAAACCAACCAAACTCGTGAAAATCAAATCACGTTAGGTGGTATTTAAAAGTGATAATCACGCACATTATATTTGTAGCACGTGCTGTTATTTGTTCATTTGTCCTTTTACATTTGGTGATGCTCCTATGTGTGGATTTGCCATGACTTTGGCTTGCTTAACTGAATAAAAAATAAACCTTTCTTATTCGTCGCTTGTGCTGAGGGAAGCTCATGAAAATGCTTTCTATTTGACATTTCATTTTTAATCGTAAAAAACTATAAATGACATGCTCCTTTTTTTTTTCTTCTTTTTCCTGAAACAATTGAAATAAGTACGGGAAACAAAAAAAATAAAAATTCTGAACCCCCCTAATGTTTATTAGTTTTCCTTTAGTGTGTTGATTTGGTTGTTTTTCAGGGTTTGTAGTTAACTGCGTGGATATGCAATTATAATTGCCATGTTGAGAAGTTTGTTTTGCGATGATTTTATTTGATTTTGTGAAGGAGAATCTTTGAATTGTAAGCTGATATTAACCTTTTTTAAACTGTTGGGACTTGGGACTACAATCAAGATTCTTGATTTTTGTTAGACTATCTTCAAGATTTCAGTATTTACAAAAGATTCATGTTAACTTGCATTGGACCTACAGGTTCACCTGATCCCAGCTCTGTTGTTGATGATATACTTCTCACAAATGGAGTGTTGCAACCTAAATTAGAAGAAGTGTGCCAAACATCTCAAATCAGTGGCCCTGTAATAGCTGTTAGAGATACGATAACAGCAGAAGATCAAAAAAGTAATTGAGTTCTCTTTATCTTTTCTTTTGTTTGATTAAATTGATATTTAATGGTTTAATATGCTTGCGTTATTGTTAGTTCCAGTTGAGTAGGTTAAGAATCTTTCTTTTGTTAGAGAGAGGGAGTTCTTTTGGTGTGAGGGGTGCTGAGGAGACTGTATTAATTTTAATATGATTTGTGTGATCTAAAATCAGATGCAGTTTTTCCTCATACTGCTAGGCAGTGCTCTTTCTGCAATTTCAGTTTTCATTTGAATTATAGGAAAAGATAATAGTGGCATTTGTAATACTCCCTAGCATAACACCTAGGTTCCGCTCTCATTTCTCTGTTATCAGAACTTTCTGCCTCCATCCCCCAGTGATTGTTGCAGCCAACAGACTGATATGTAAATACAAATAAGAAAAGAATGTTAGTTAGTTACTTAGTCAGCTACTGCTAGTGCATAGCTGTTGGGTAGCTTCCTATATATAAGGAAGGGCTGTTGTATTTTAGACAGACTGAATGTAGATTGAGGCTGGAAAAATAATAACAGAAGTGCAGTGCACAGTTTCTTTGATCTCTCGGTTTCTCTCGCCTCTTTCTCTCTATCCTCTCTATTTGGTTCTTCTTCCCTTTTCCCCTCTGTCTTTATGTTTTTCTGTTTATTTCTCTTCCCCCCTAAATTCTATATCACAGACACTATGCAATGCAGGGGCATTAGAAACTAAAAGACCTGGTTTTTGTTTAGAATTTTTGTTTTTTAAAGTTTTTTGACCCTGAATACATAAAATTATAGGGCAAGGTAGACATGGTACATATGTTTGTGTGTGTAAAATTGAAAATTTAAGGAAAAGGATTCGTGATTCATAGTATGATATGCATTATATGCTACCAGATTTATAATATATAAATTTCATGGGTGCCAACACTTGCTATTTTGTAAACTCCTCCGCAAAAATGTTGCACCCTACTTGTCATATAGAACTGGCCATATACAAGAACAATCCAAAAATTTGTTTTTCATATTAAATGGATGTGTTCATGTGTTTTTTTAATTGGACGTGTAGTGATGCATTTTGGACATGTCTAAAATAATAACATATTTGATTCTTATCCCACTAGGTTAGGTTGATAATATAACATAGCATATTTGATTTTTTTGTTTCGTCCTCTCTCTCATGGCATTATTTTATTTTATAATGATGAATCACATTGTGGTAGTATTGTAAGTTTTTTATATTCAATTTTGTCATAGATATGTTACATTTGTACAAGAACCAGCTGCAAAGCTATGTTCAAAAGAACAATCTAAGTCTTCCAGTATATTCTTCTGAGTGGGAGGGTCCTCCTCATGCTATGCGTTTCAAGTGCAAAGTCACTGTTGATGGACAAACCTATGAAAGTGACAAGTTCTATTCTACGTTGAAGGATGCTGAACATGCAGCAGCTGAAGCTGCTTTAATATCATTATCACCAGGCAGAGTTCAAGAGGCTAGTCTTAGTCACTTGTAGTTAATTAAATAACTTATTCTTTAATCTTTAACTTCTTAAATGCTTTCTTCTGGTGTTTCTTATATCCATATGATTGTCTAAAAATATCAGGGTCATGTTGGATTATACAAAAATCTTTTACAAGAATTGGCTCAAAAGGAAGGATTTCGTTTACCCATTTATAACACAAATAAATCTGGTGAAGCTCATATGCCAATATTTGTGTCACAAGTAGAGGTAGAAGGGGAGCTTTTTACTGGGGAAGAAGCTAAATCCAAGAAGCAAGCAGAGATGAGTGCAGCCAAGGTGGCTTATATGGCTTTGAAAGAATGCAAAGGTACTCTTTAATACTAGTTGTAGTTTTTCATTGTAACACATGTCCATAAATATGGACGTCTATAAATATTGAATGATCATTGCCTTGTATGCTGAGGAAAAACCATAATTCTGAATGATCTTAATCCTGTAGTTCTAGTGCAAAAGTTTCTTGAAATTTGACTTTTAAGTTTTTACATATAGTTATGAGCAATGTTGTCAAGATCCTACTTAGAATTGGGATCTGGGAGGGGGTTGCAAGATTGTAAAACATAGGATTGTATGATCCTACAAAAAAACCATCATCCCAAAATAAGAAAATGAAGGTATATGTTTTAAGAAAGGTATATTCACCTTCATAAACCAACTTTTTAAGTTTGTTTCTATGATGACAAACCGCACAAAAAAATGTGAGAGGAATTATATTGCTATAGAATATTCATTATATTTTAAGCTGACTTTTCTGCATATTAAAAAATGAATATTCTTTAACAATATTGATTTGTGTCTATCCATATAGAAGTGTTGGCTCAAGTGTTTGACCTGTATATAAGTGTTAGCCTAAGTGTCCAAAAGTTGACAAAAATACTTTTTTAATTGGGCACTTAATGATAAGTATTGGACATGTGTCAGACAAGTGTTGGGGAGGTGTAGGTGTCAGAAATGTGTCCGACACTTCAAACAGGAGAGATGTCCATGGCCATGCTTCATAGGTATACAATTAACTGAATTATAGCTAAACAAGATCGTCTGGGCCATGGCACAATGATTGGATTAATTCTTATTGACTAACTAAAAGCTTGTTCTTGTTTTTGTATGTATAATCTATTTAATTATACTGTGTGTGATTTCTTCATTTCTATGATTGTTAGGATAATAATAGCATAATTACTGCTCTTTAATACTGCATTTTTCCCCTTCTTTGTCTCCAACAGTTTTACTTTGTGTGCCTTTCCAAGTCTTCTATTGCCAGTGGCTCTGATTGTAGACTCTATTGATGGTTTATTTAATTTTCAATAGAAGATGTGTTACAGAAAGCAGTAGATAACTTTGAGTACATTGAAAGTGGATGTTGCCTTCCTTTATTAGAATAGAGAACAAACCTGGGAATATATGTCTGGGTGTTATAGCCATCCACTCTATTTGTGTATAGATACCAACCCTTTGAGCCTAACCTTCAGATAAACTGCATGAAGATGATGAAATGATCCAAGTCCCATAAGAGCAAAAAAGGTAGGAAAATCCACTTAAGTTTCTGCATTACACTCAAACTAAGTACACCAAATTAATAAGAATAGGAGAGGATTTGAAACTTGTAAGATGCAATATTGCCTTTTGAAGAAGAACTCTGGAACTTCAACCCCCCCTTTTTTGGATCCATGCCACATCAATAACTCTACCCCTACCGGCTGTAGGTAGTTTTAGACAAGTTTCCTTTGAGGTGGATACCATTTTATATTTTGTTTATCAAATGTTTGGCTTTTCTGTACTCTTCTTTTGTAGTTACATCTATTATTTTTAATGCTATTATTAGCATTATCGTTAAGATTTGGATTGTAGTGCATCTAACTTTTCTCTAATGCAATTATTATCATTATTGTTAACATGTAACATTTGGTATCCATCCATCTATCTATCTACTTAGGAATCATTGTACTTCTAGGTTCTTGCTTTTTACGCAGGCAAGTCAGATCAAATATCCTTTTTTTCTTTATCAGTTCATCAAGGACAAACTCATGAGTTCTCACCTGACTGCTCAGAGGCAAATGTCATAACTGGTTTAAAACACCATGCTAATCCAAAATCACCTGTAAGCCCTGGATTAGTCGACAGGAATCAACATAACAAAGATAAAGGTGAGTTCTCAAAGGTCAAAGCCCTTATCATTTATACCCCATTCTGAAACAAATTGTGGACTTTATCTAAGAATTCTGCCAGTATTTTGAAGATAATCTACTGTATGTAAGCTAATACCCTAATCTAGAACACCAATTGGAGAGTAGATAGTTAGATGTCAAAAATAAAGAACTACATAACCAAGGTAAACAATTTTCAAAAAGTAAATTGTACACTCTCCACCACTAACCAACTTTTATGAAGTCAACAATGAATTGGTAGGTTGTTAATGGTTTTTGAATTGGTTTAACCAAATCCACTCTAAGGTAGTCTAAATTCACGTAAATCTTGGATGACATGGCAGTTTATATAGTTACTTAAAAGTTAAATAATCAATAAGACTATGGAGAAAATTTGGAATCACTGAGGCGCATTGCCTTGATAAAACTGCAACTACAATTTATATTTATTTCATAGTTATCAATCCCAAATAGCCATGCAGTGCAGTTGACCTCAAAAATCTTATAGCAGGATGGCTGCTATATTGAAGATTTGATATAAGTTACATTCTACACTTATAAATGCTTAAAAAATTTATCCCAAATGATAGATTTGCATCATTAATAAGTCAGACTCATAAAGTGGGCCCAGTGCATGAGTGATAGGTCCTCAAGAATCAAGAAAGAAAATTAGGAAGAAAGAGAGATGAAATATCAGAGAGAACAAATCTTTTATTCTGCTCTGCCAAGGGAAAACCCCATTGACAACTGATAAGGACAGTTTATTCTATGACTGAAAATTTAATTTCCCTCTAACTGTAGCATGCAGTATATATGTACACCAATCTATTAAATCTGCAACAATCCTCCTAACTTCCCCCTGGTTTATTAACTCTTCTAACTAACTATTCAACACCCCCCTGACCCAACTTCCTTCTAAAACACACTTTTAATTTTGGGACTTCTGATCTCTAACAATAAGGCTCCGACTTTGTTTGATCTGGGGATGGTAGATGTGTGCTGCCTTACTTGTGCAAGCAAAGAGACTTATTAATTTAGGTCATGAGGAAGCTACTGACTGTTATGCTGAGGCTTGCTCTCATAATTAATTAGTAAAACAAAAGAAAAGTGGGGGAGGGAGGAGGGTTGGAACCACTAAAGCACAATATTACCTTGAGAACTCTGCAGCTACAATTATATTTTGTTTATATCAATCTCAAATAGTGTAGTGCAGTTGATCACAAAAATGCTATAGTGGGATGATAGAACTCACAATTCTAACAAAAGAATATCAGTAAATTCAGGTAACGCAGTGTAATAGTATGATTTATCAGGAAGGGAGAACCCCCAAATCTCTATTACAGCTAGTAAGAAAATAGCCAGAGTCACAGACTCCTAACTCAGAATACTCTCTTTTACTAACTGAATTCTCTCCCCCCTATTCTTTCTCTGCTCTCTCCTTATATGATCCCATTCTAACAGATTTTGTTATGATCTCCTGCCATGTCACATAACTAACTCCCACCCCTTTATTCTATCTTGTTTCTCCTAATGTGGACTTTCCATACAGTGTCC
Organism: Glycine max; assembly: GCF_000004515.6. Taxonomy (NCBI): domain Eukaryota; kingdom Viridiplantae; phylum Streptophyta; class Magnoliopsida; order Fabales; family Fabaceae; genus Glycine; species Glycine max. The sequence goes on along the minus strand of NC_038241.2, from coordinate 14,857,350 downwards.
TTATGCTTACTATTTGGAAATTCACCCTTGTGCACCAGTTCCCTATCATTACTTCCCCCTGAAGAGACAGCCTTGTCCTCAAGGCAAAGTGTGGGAAACTGACTTTTCAATAATGTCTCATCTTCCCAAGTAGTATCCTCAGTTGCCCTGCCTTTCCATTTGACCAGCCACTGTTTGATAAGCTATTCCCCTGGTTCCTCATTTTCCTCCAGTTCCAGCTCCAACCTTGCAGGCAGCACTGCCTCAACAGAATAATTCCCCATTGCTTTCTTCAATTGTGATACATGAAATACCGGGTGCACCCTAGCTCCTTCTGGTAATTTCAACTTATATGACACAGCCCCAACTCTCCAATATTGGAAAAGGTCCAAAGAACCTAGGAGCCAATTTCGGGTTAATTCTTCTAGCTACAGATACCTGTCTATGGGGTCTGAGTTTCAGGAACACCCATTCTCCTACCTTGAATGACATGTCCCTTCGTTTCTGGTTAGCATATTTTCTCATCAACTATTGAGCATGACTCAAATGATGTTTCAGCTGACGCAATGCCTCATCCCTATCCATCAATTCATCGTCCACTACTTCTACCCTTGTTTGCTCTTGCAAAACACGAACCAATGAAGGAGGTTTCTTTCCATACACAGTCTCAAACGGTGTCATTCTAATGGACACATGAAAAGTAGTATTGTACCATAATTCTGTCCGTGGTACCCAGTATGTCCAATTTTTTGGTTGTTCGGAGGCGAAACATGGCAGATATGATTCTAAGCACCTGTTAACTGCTTCAGTTTGCCCATCCGTCTCCAGATGATATGAAGAACTCATTTTCAAAACTGTTCCCTGCAATCTAAACAGCTCCTTCCAAAATAGTCTGACAAAAAGTGGATCTCGATCACTATTGATTGCGGTATCCCATGTAAATGCATTATCTCCTTGGTAAACACCTCTTCTACCTTGCTAGCTGTATAAGAATGTTTTAAAAGTATGAAGTGAGCATACTTGGATAATCTATCCACCACCACAAATTCTGCTTCGAATCCCTTAGACTTAGGAAGCCCCGTGACAAAATCTAAGGATATGTCCTCCCAAATTCAAGCTGGGATTGGAAGTGGGTGCAGCAGCCCGGCTGGTGATGATGCTGAATGTTTTTGCCTTTGACAAACATCACAACTCTTCACAAATTCCTGGATGGTGGTCTTCATTCCAACCCAATACAAGCTTCCTCCAGCCATTCTCCTGTAGGTTTGTAGGAACCCAGAGTGTCCTCCCGTAGGAGAGGCATGGAATTCCTTCATCAATATAGGGATACAAGAAGATATGGAGGACAGTACCAACCTATCTTTATAGAATAGGGAGCCATGCTTCATACTAAATACGGGCTGTGAGGCTGGATCCTTCTGCAACCCTGCTATCACTTGTTTTAAAAAGGGTCTTGAAAAAACTCCTTTTGAACCTGTTGCTCTTGCATCCAAACTGGAAATGAAGTGATGTTTTGCAGTTCTCCATCTTCATATATTTGAGACAGTGAGCCATGCTTCATACTGAATCCGGGCTGTGAGGCTGGATCCTTCTGCAACCCTGTTATCACTTGTTTTAAAAAAGGGTCTTGAAAAACCTCCTGTTGGACCTGCTGCTCTTGCATCCAAACTGGAAATGAAGTGATGTTTTGCAGTTCTCGTTCTTCGTATATTTGAGAAAATAAGTCAGCAGCTTTATTGTCTGGCCCTGGTTTATAAATAATATCAAATTGGTAGCCTAAAAGTTTAGCTAACCAGTTTTGTTGATCAACTGTAGTTATCCTCTGTTGTAACAAATTTCTCAGGCTTTTTTGATCTGAATACGCCACGAATTTCCTACCCAACAAGTATGGTCGCCAGTGCTGCACTGCCAACACTAATGCCATCAATTCTTTCTCATATGCTGACTTGCTTAAGTTACTTTCAGACAGAGCCTTACTGAAATGTGCTATGGGTCTCTTGTTTTGCATCAACACGGCTCCTACTCCCCTTCCTGACGCATCACATTCAATTTCAAAGGGTCGAGTGAAGACTGGAAGTGTCAACACTGGAGCTTTGGTCATCACTCTCTTTAGCTTTTCAAAAGCTCTGAGTGCCTCAGTTCCCAACTAGAACCCTTCTTTCTTTGTTAACTCTGTCAGAGGTTTAGCTATCATTCCATATCCTGCAATAAATTTTCTATAATACCCTGTCAATCCCAAAAAACCCCTTTCAGCTTTGACATTGCGAGGTATAGGCCAATTCATGACACTCTTACCTTTTCTGGATCCAAAGCTACCCCCTCACCTGAAATTACATGACCCAAATACTCCACCTGCCTTTTACCAAAGGTGAATTTCTTTTTGTTTACTACCAGTTGGTTTTCGTGAAGCATCTTCAGAACTTGTTTCTAATGCTCCATATGTTCCTGCCATCCCCTGTTGAACACAAGTATATCATCAAAAGATACCAACACTATTTTCCTTAGCAGCTGTTTGAACACTTGGTTCATGGTAGCTTGGAAGGTAGCTGGAGCATTGATCAACCCAAAGGGCATCACCAAGAACTCGTAATGTCCTTCATGTGTTCGAAATGCAGTTTTATGCACATCCTCCTCCTTCATCCTAATTTGATGATATCCCGATTTCAAATCCAACTTTGAGAAGTATGCAGCTCCATGTAATTCATCCAAAAGTTCTTCTACCACCGGAATTGGATATTTGTCAGGTGCATTAACCTTATTTAACTCCCTGTAATCCACACACATACGCCACGATGCATCTTTCTTTTTAACTAAGATGACTGGACTATAAAAAAAGCATTGGAACTATGCCTAATAATTCATGGTTCCATCACTTGTCTCTTGATCTCCTCTTTGTGATGATAAGGATACCTATAAGGATGTACACTCACCGGTTCTGCCTCCTTGGTTAAAACAATGGAATGCATTGTTTTCCTTTCGGGAGGATGACTTGTGATTTCCTGGATTACTTCAGGAATTTGCTTCAACACCTCCTCTAACTCCCTTTGTTGTTGCTGATCCAGATCACCCTCGTTTCCCTCTTCCCCCTTAGACTCATCTTTCCACAACAAACCATACAGAGATGACATTTGATGTCCTGACTTTTGATTCTCCTTATCCCATTCCCTTCTACAGTTCACCCCCTGTACTTCCCTTATTTCCCCCTGCCAAGGAAAACTCAACTTCATTTCATCCCAATCGAAGGTCACTTTCCCAAACCTCTGCATCCAGGCGGCTCCTAAGATTAAATCTGTTGAATATTGTTTTATTTTCTGGTATCTTGCTCTGCTTATAGAGAGACAGCAGGGTTAGGTTATTTGTGTGAGCAGTCTCTCTCCTCTCTTGTACTATATATATATGCCATTTTGAAAGCAATAAAGTTAAGCTAAGTGAGAGAACTTTTTCTCACTAAATATCTCTAGCTTCAACTTGGCATCAAAGCCAGGTTCATCCCAGCGCCGCTGTCCGCGCTGCCGTCCGCTGCCGTGCCGCCGTCATTTTTCTCCGGCGACAGCAGGGTTTGGTGCGCCTCAAGAAGCACAACCTAACCCCAACACTCGCGTGGTCAACCGGCCACTCATGCGCCGCCACGCGCTGTTGCCGTCCGCCACGTGTCGAAGGTGTGTCAGACAATCGTGTCCAAAAAATGTCACACATCAACATGTTCTATAGAGGTGTTGGTGCTTTCTAGCTTTTTAGTCTTTCTATTCCAAACATTAATCATGCTCTTGTTTCACTGTGATTGACTCAAGCATAATCTTCCATCTACACATCTACAGAGTTGTCGGTGCTTCCTTTTAGTTTCTTTATTTGAAACATTAACCGTGCTCTTGTTTCTTTGTACCATAATCTGCCATTGATGATCTTAGAATTTGGACTTTGGGCCTAACTCCCCACAAAACCAGCTTGTGAGGTAACGACTGCCCAAACCTTACAAGCCCTACTTTGGCTATTTTTTGTTTTTTTGCTGAAACCGAGTGTCTTGACTAATTAACTGTCTGTTTTTGTTGACAGCTGTATGTCTATATAAAGAATTAATTAGACAGCTGGATGTTTATTTTTGGAATTAATTTTCTAGAAGATTGAATAATTAGGATCAAGATTAGATTATTCCAATTTGATCTGATTTGATTATTATTTTGGTTCAGAATCAAATCTCTCTGATTTGATCTGATCCCTTTTTATTTACTTTCCTTTCTGCATTTATTATGTAATTGGCAGCCTTGCCTATATATGTAAATCTTTTATTCCTGAATAATATACAAGAATTATTCTTTCTCTCCTATTGTTTTTCTCCCCAGCAGTCCCTAAAATCACATGGTATCAGAGCTTCGGCTCTGATCCTGTGGTATCCTGCCATGGAAAAAAACATTACGACTGGAGAAAATTCCTCCACCACTTCTACGAATTCTGGTGGTAATGAAACTGTATCATCCTGTATCATATCTGATTCTCTGTCCATGGGTATGAATTTACAGCTTGTGATTCAAAAGCTGAATGGTAAAAATTATGTTGAATGGGCTCAATCTGTGAAACTGACCCTTGATGGCAAGGGAAAGTTGGGCTGCCTGACAGGAGACACCTCTCAACCAGGAGTGATTGACCCCTCTCTCCCAAGATGGAAGTCAGAAAATTCACTAATCATCGCATGGCTGATCAACTCAATGGACTCTTCCATTAGGAAGCCATACTTATTCCTCCCAACTGCAAAAGATGTGTGGGAGGCCGTCCGCGATTGCTATTCTGATCTAGAAAACTCTTCTCAGATTTATGAACTTAAGACTCAGCTGTGGCAGTCCAAACAAGGAGACAATGATGTCACAACCTTTTACAATCTCATGGTTACTCTCTGGCAGGAGCTGGACCAGTGCTATAAGGATGATTAGGAAAATCCCAATGATGCAACCAGGTTCAAGAAGAGAGAAGAGAATGATAGAGTTTACATGTTTTTAGCAGGCTTAAATCAACAATTGGATGAGGTGCGTGGCAAAATTTTGGGCAAAAAACCACTGCCGTTAATGCGAGAAGTGTTCTCTGAAGTTAGGAGGGAGGAATCCAGGAGGAAAATCATGCTGTGAAACTCTGATGGTACAAGGATGCAAGAAGCTGAAAGTTCAGCCCTGGTTGCAAGGGGACACGAACTAGAAGGAGAAAAAAAAGAAGCGACCTTGGTGTGATCATTGTAGAAGACCATGGCACACTAATGAAACCTATTGGAAACTCCATGGAAAACCACCCAACTCAAAAAAGAAACCAACTGGAGAGGGTCGGGCTTTCCAAACCTCAAATGCTGAAAATGTGAAGCAGAAAGGCAACTCCGAGTCATCTCCGTTCACTAAGGAACAACTAGAGTACCTGTCTAAACTCTTTCCCACAAAAATGTCAGTGACTCCATCCTCTTCTTTGGCTCAAAAAGGTATCTCTTTCTTTGCTGCTCTCCTTAGTTCCAAACCCGATTCCAAAGCTCCATGGATCATCGATTCTGGAGCCTCTGACCATATGACAAACTGTTCAAAATTGTTTTCCACATATAATCCTTGTGCAAGTCACAAAAAGGTCAAAATAGCTGATGGTACCTTTTTTACTATAGCCGGTATTGGTTCTATTCCTGTATCTAAAACTTTAACTCTTCACAATGTCTTTCATGTTCCAAATTTATCATATAATTTGTTGTCTATAAGTAAATTAACACAGGACTTAAATTGTTTGGCTATTTTTGATTCCTCTACATGTAAATTTCAGGAATTGAGTTCGGGGAGGATGATTGGCAGTTCTAAAGAGGTTGATGGTCTCTATCTCTTTGAAGATGAGTCTGGTCCTAAGGAGAAACTCCAGAAAAATTGTCTCAATTCAATTCTGATTCACGAAGATGAAGAAATAATGTTATGGCATTATCGGCTAGGTCACCCCAATTTTTTGTATTTGAAGCATTTATTTCCTGACCTCTTTAAAAATAAAAATCCAAATTTGTTTTCTTGTGAAATTTGTCAATTTGCAAAACATCATCGTTCCTCTTATTCCCCTAAGGATTATAAACAATCTAGTCCATTCACCTTAATTCATAGTGACGTTTGGGGACCTTGTTGGGACCCTACACCAAATGGAAAAACATGGTTTATAACCTTCATAGATGATCATACTCAGATAACATGGGTTTACTTGATGAAAACAAAATCTGAGGTTGAAAGCATATTCAAAACTTTTTTTTCAATTGATACAAACACAATTTCAAGTGAAAATAAAAGTTTTCCGTAGTGACAATGGAAGGGAATATTTTAACAAGCACTTAAACAAGTTCTTTCTTGAAAATGACATAATTCATCAAAGCTCTTGTGTTGACACTCCATAACAAAATGGAGTGGCTGAACGGAAAAATAGACACCTTCTTGAAGTAGCTAGGGCATTATTGTTTCAAAATAAGGCACCCAAATATCTTTGGGGTGAAGCAATTCTCATTGGAACATATTTGATAAATAGAATGCCTAGCAAAATCTTGAATTTCAAAACTCCATTAGATGTTTTCACAAGTGCTTTTCCAAATAACAGGCTCTCGTGTACTCTACCTCTTAAAATATTTGGGTGCACTGTTTTTGTCATATTCATGAACCAAACCTAGGGAAACTTGAGCCTAGAGCAAAAAAATGTGTTTTTGTTGGCTATGCTCCCAACCAAAGGGATACAAATGTTTTGATCCCACTTCCAAGAAAACCTTTGTTACTATGGATGTTACCTTTTTTGAAAAAACTCCTTTTTTTAGTGATCGTCTTCGGGGGGGGGGGAGACAAGAGGAAGATGTTCAATATTTTCAAACACAATTTAGATTTCTCAGAAAGTTTGGATTTTTTGGAAAATTTAGAAGAGGCTGACATTGGAAAAGCAAAAAATTTGGGTGAATCAAACCAGTCAAGTCAAGACAGCCATGAAAATGATATTTCAGAAACTGTATTGTCAAAACCAGAAGTTGAAAATGAGACAATTAGAGTTGGTAACAAAGGTATTCAACCCTTTGACCGTGTTTACTTAAGGAAAAAAAGACCTCAAAGAAAAGAACGAACCAAATGATTCTTGAACTGCCAGTCATCCGAGGATCCATCAGGTAAGAATCCTTCTAGTTTTGTTCAACCTATTCAAAATACATTGGAATCTGAATCTGTTCTTACTGTTCCTGACCTTGTTGAACCTATTTTTGACAATTCTGACCTTCTTATTGCTGTTAGAAAAGGTGTAAGGTCCTGGACAAAACATCCTATTTCTAATTTTATATCTTATGAAAAATTGTCTCCTTCCTACCTTTAGAGCTTTTACTTGTGAACTGACAAAAATAGAAATACCAAGAGATATACAGGAAGCTCTAAGGGTTCCTAAGTGGAAGGAAGCTGTCTTGGAGATGAGAGCTCTAGAAAAAAATCAGACTTGGAAAGTGGTGGACCTACCAAGAGGAAAAAATAACCGTGGGATGCAAATGGGTGTTTACTATCAAGTATAACGTAGATGGGTCTGTTGAGAGGTACAAGGCCAGGCTAGTTGCCAAAGGCTTCACCCAAACCTATGGTATTGATTACTCAGAAACTTTTGCTCCTGTTGCAAAACTTAACACCATTAGAGTCCTCTTATCATTGGCTGCAAATTTAGATTGGTCATTACAGCAACTTGACGTAAAGAATGTCTTTTTAAATGGGGACTTAGAGGAGGAAGTCTACATGGACTCACCTCCTGGTTTTGAATCTCAGTTCAATCAAAAGATTTGCAAGCTTCAAAAGTCTCTCTATGGCTAGAAACAGTCACCTAGAGCATGGTTTGAGAGATTTGCCCAATTTATTAAGAAGCTGGGATATTCTCAGTGTCAGAGTGATCACACCATGTTTGTGAAACACTCTTCTGAAGGAAAGATAGCTGTATTAATTGTCTATGTGGATGATATTGTAATTACAGGGGATGATTATAGAGAAATAAATAATTTGAAGGCATCTCTTGCGGGTGAATTTGAGATTAAAGACCTTGGATCCCTAAAATATTTTTTGGGAATGGAGGTTGCAAGATCAAAAAAGGGGATTGTGGAGTCTCAACAAAAGTATATTCTGGACCTACTCAAAGAAACTGGGATGATGGGTTGTAGGCCAGCAAATACTCCAATAGATCCCAACCAGAAACTTCGGAGTGAAGACAAAGGAGATCCTGTAGACACAACCAGATATCAGAGATTAGTGGGGAGGTTAATTTATCTATCCTATACCCGTCCAAATATAGCCTTTGTAGTCAGTTTAGTGAGCCAATTCATGCAATCGCCACACGAAGAACATTTGGAGGCTGTCCACCGAATTTTAAGGTACCTTAAAAGTACTCCAGGCAGAGGATTGTTTTTCAAAAAAACTGGACAGCAAGCTATTGAAGTATTCACAGATGCAGTCTGGGCAGGATCTATTACTGATCGGAAATCAACATCCGGTTACTGCACATTTGTTTGGGGAAACTTGGTTACTTGGAGGAGCAAAAAACAAGATGTTGTGGCCAGGACCTGTGCCAAGGTTGAGTATAGGGCAATGGCCCAAGTTGTTTGTGAGATTTTATGGCTTAAAAGGATTCTAGAAGAATTGCAGCTTCTTATGACTCTTCTAATGAAATTGTATTGTGATAACAAGGCTGCAATCAGTATCTCTCGGAACCCTGTTCAACATGACCGAACCAAGCATGTTGCAATTGATAGACATTTCATAAAGGAGAAGGTGGATGCCGGCCTAATTTGCATGCCTTTTGTTCCTTCTTCACAGCAAGTTGCTGACATTCTTACAAAAGGATTGTTTAGGCCCAACTTTGAGTTTCTTGTAAGCAAGTTGAACATGGTGGACATCTATGCACCAACTTGAGGGAGGGTGTTGACAGCTGTATGTCTATATTAAGAATTAATTAGACAGCTGGATGTTTATTGTTGGAATTAATTTTCTAGATGATTGAATAATTAGGATCAAGATCAGATTATTCCGATTTGATCTGATTTGATTATTATTTTGGGTCAGAATCAAATCTCTCTTATTTGATTTGATTCATTTTTATTTACTTTCCTTTCTGCATTTATTATGTAATTGGTAGCCTTGCCTATATATGTAAATCTTTTATTCCTGAACAATGTACAAGAATTATTCTTCCTCTCCTATTGTTTTACTCTCCAGCAGTCCCTAAAATCACAGTTTTATATAGACTTAATGCAATAAATACAAACAAATATTGGAGATAATATTCCTATTTACATGATACGTATGATATGCCTATAATTACGAAGTTCCTAATTAAATGAGGAAGCAAATCATAACATATAAAATATGAATGAATCCTAAAATATCATTTAGGATACTCTAAAGTATGTTATCATTAGATATTTCTTAGATTTTCTAACAAATAACATCGCTCTCACATATCTTTCAAATCTATTGTACCTTTTGCATATCTTGATATTAGTTACATGATTTGAATATACTAATCAATAAGAAACTATCAACTAGAATATTTAAATTAGGAAATTGGGTCAAAATAAAGCTATGTATACTTTTTGGATTACAATGACATCTACTTTCTTTCATTACTGTTAATATGATTGTTATTAAGATTTAAAGAGCATGGTATCTCCAACTACTCAGAAGTACTTGTCATTGTGTTTTTTGTCTTGCTTTGTTTTTGTTCAGGCAAGTCAGATAAGAGTTCTTCATTTCCATTTTCAACTCATAAAGGACAGGCTCCGGAGTTCTCGTCTGACCACTCTGAGTCAAATGTGGTAACTGCTCTGCAATACAATGCTGATCCAAATTCACTTGTAGACCCTGGATTAGTCACCTGGAATCAACATAGCAAAGATAAATGTAAGCCCTCAATGCCCTTGTCATTTATAACCCCTGCCCCTTTCTGAAACAAATTTCTGGATTTCTTCTGAGCCTTTTGTAGATTATCCACTGTCAAGTCTATTATCCTAATCCAGAGCACAGATTTTAGATTATCAACATTATCAATGTTTAGAACACATCATACTGTAATTTCATCTTGAGATCTGTTATTGTTACAGTGAAGAATGTATCGTCTTCATCTGAAAATACGAATGGCTGCACAGAGGATTCTTCCTTGTCAAGTGACAAGTCTGCACCTTCACTCTCTGGCAGCACCAAAGTGGTTTCTGACTCAAGTAACACGTATTCAACTGCAGTAGAACGGGTCGTTGTTTACTCACGCAAGACCAATGTGGAAATTGAAGATGGTGGCACTATATTGCCGATTAGCGATGACAGGTGGGTTGCTTACTCATATTCTCATTGAGATAGTTGGAACAGTTGCAGGCTCTCCTGTGTCATATTTTGCGTCTCTCTCCGAATTGATTTGTATAGAAGGATTTGACTCCCGGTAAATTTAGAAAACAAAACGTGGAACTTGTAACCTATTGATTAAAAACCTAACTGTTAATATTTTAATAACTTAGGAAACTGAAGCAGATTAGTTATTATTCTGTCATCAACAGCTAGGAATTTCTCTACCAAGGATTATGTAGATCATTTAAGAATATAAACATGTTAATAACTATGGGTGTGGGGAAACGCCGGAGGTCCTTATATATATATATATATATATATACCCTTTAATGTATTATAATTTTTATCTTTTTAAGGCTGAAGTTCTCATTCTCTTCACTCTCATTACAAATTTTCAATTCTTTTTTTATTTTTCTCCAGACATGTATTACACGTTTAGGATCAGTTAAAAAATTTTCTCTAAATCATTTAAGACTCTTTTTAACCTATGTATTTGATTTTTTTAATCCCCTGTTCATTTTAATTTAAAAATATTTTTTATTACAAATTATATTAGTTATTATAAACTTAAAATTTAATTTACATATTTAACAATAATTATTTGTCATGAATTTTAATTATAATATAATTTATTAATTTTAAATTATAATTATTATGAATTTTAATTATAGTGGGTACTCCATCCTTTAGAAGCCGCAAACATAGATGTTAAGTCCCACACATGACCCAAACAATCACCACATGTGATTTTCTAACATACATCACACTCGACATCCTATTCTAAAATTTTACTCTTCACAATTCTTGTCTTGAGCTTAACATTGTCACAAAGCTTCTTAGGCCTTCATGGTCTTAAGCAACATATGGATGATGATTGAAAGGAGACGTCACATGCGAGTATAAGACATGTCACTCTCACCAACCATGGATACGACTTTGCTCTAGTCAAGAATGCCAAGTGAGGTCCACGAATCCCCTAAACTACCTGGAAATGCCCTTGGTCGGGTTATCACCACTCAACATCCCAAGTGTCTTTGAATCGTTCAGACCGTCTCCTAGTGTACCTATATTATATCTCATCCATCTTCTCTTAACGAATCCTCACTCATCCTTCATGATGAGAAGCATCGATCCTCGAACGATGGTCGTGTCAGTACATGTGAATAGATGTTAAAGAGTGTTTCCCATAAGTAGAGGTTCATGCCCCCAACTCTCGAAACAATTACTTCTCTAACTCTAACACAATCTCGCTACCTCATTCATTCGTTCCTTTCTCGTAATGCATGTTGATCCTCATGAAGCTTTCGACCGCAAGTATCCTCCATCGTGCACACACAAACATATAGGAAATTAATCTTCTTTCCTCTCTAAGGTCACCATTAATATGACTCTTCAAGTGATGCAATTATAGGGTCATGCCCCCAACTCCTGACACAATTATTTCTCTAACTCTAACACAATCTCGCAACCTCATTCATTCGTTCCTTTCTCGTAATGCATGTTGATCCTCATGAAGCTTCCGACCGCAAGTATCCTCCATTGTGCACACACAAACATATCAAGAGAGAAAGGAAATTAATCTTCTTCCCTATCTAAGGTCACCATTAATATGACTCTTCAAGTGGAATAGTCCACTTCACAAAACCACTCACCACCACATATCAAATAACTAAATCATTACACAATATCCAAAGTAAATTTTGTCAAGGGTTGGACAACCCCAAACCCAATCCCAAAGCATGATAGTTCATAATCATTCATTATTAATAAGATCGCATTCATAGCATGCAACATGCTTTGCCAAATGATCACACTCACTTGGTCTTACAACATATAACATAGCAATTCCCACAATTTCACATTATAAAGTCTCAATCAAATTAAACAACACATTCTACAATTCACATAATTTATTCCATGCATTTCATACACATTCATGCTCCATTCTCATTTGGAATTGTACATCATTGCCCACTTTGAAATCGATTTTCCTGTTGACATAGAAATCCATTTAGGACAAACCATGTATGCATTTCAAGGTTTTCAAATGCAAGAAACTCATTTTTGGACTCAAATTTTCCTAAAACCACTTTCATTTGGCCCTAATACCAGAATTGCCCTGCACCTATTATTAAAGTTCACAAAATTTGTTTTCTATTTTCCAAGAGTTGTAGAAATCTATTTTATGCAAACTTTATATCAAAATCCATGTTTTCAAACATGAAAAAGTGATTTCCCTAGTCAAAATCTATAGAAATCAAGCCCATAGGCATAGTTCATGCAAAACAAAGTGGGTTTTTACCGAAAAAGAGCAAAACATGAAATTGTGATTCCATAAGCTATACTAACTCAAATGGAGTGTATTCTAAGTCTAACCCTAGGTTTTTCGACCTAATGAGTTCAATTTTGGGGTCCATAAACACAGATTCCCACTCTAACTTTAAAATTTCGAAAATAGAGGAGTTTGCATACATAACTTGTCCTAACTTAAAATTTTATTCTCAAATGCTATACAACTCCAAATGAGACATATCATATATGATTTCCTGGGTTTTTGGAGTCAAGGAACTCATTTTTGTGCCTAAAATTCACAAACACAACAGTATCATTCATAGGGTCATAACACAAAATTCGAATTTTCGCATAATCACATACAAAAGCACAACAAAAATGAAGTTTATCTTCTCACAATCAAAGCATAGGTTCTAAGTGACTAAGTACTCCTCCCTTACCTCTTGATTGACACAAAGAAGCAAAGAGGTAAGCATGAGATGGGTTGATTCCTTGAGCACTTCCTGGATCATAAACATGGAAAATGAAACAAGAGAAGAACATAAGGGCTCTAGTGAGTAAAGAAAAGAAGAATGAACAAGAGGCTTGGAAAACTCACCTAAAGCTCTTCACTTCACCTCACAACACCACAACTAGGCAAGGCAAGAAAAGAGAAGAAGCCACCCTCTCTTTACTCAAAAATGGTGTGAACAACATAAGGGCAGGGGAGTGCTTTTCTCTTTCCTAGGTCTAGAAGAAGGCCCACTTATGGGGTCCTCTAGTTTTTTTTAACCACTCCTAATGAATTAAACTTTTATTTAGTTCATTAATTAAGCTCTAACTTCTAAGTTGATCCTAGAGTAATTACTTCATTTATTAATTCTCTTAATTAGACCTAACTAAAAATAATTAGAGTAAGTGAGAAATTGATTATTCTCTTTCCTTATTTATTAAACTAACTGTCTCTCACATCTAGAGACATTAGTGCTCTAAACTTTCATTAATTAGTCTAAATCTCTCATTTTAGCCTAAAAAGTCCTTATTTACAAAATTGTAATTAATAAGAGATTTCCTTACTTTGACTTTCTAGACTACAGTTGACTTTTGTTAACTGACGGTTTGACCAAAGGTTTTCTACATCCAAACCATTTTTTTCTAGACTCAATACTTAAAATCTAGGTCACTTGACTATCCAATGATGGTCATATCTCTTAGACTAATTATTGCACTAAAGATAATGCTACTACACTGCATATCAAAGCAAACATAAACTATATAACATAAGTCTTGGAAATTCATGTAACATAGCATCTCACAATAATCATCACCATCAACCATCCCATCAAGATTCAATCATCATACACCATCATCATCATCAGTCAATCGATCAACATCACCATAATTCAATCCTCAAACATCATCATCATTAGTCCATCAATCATCGACACCAAAGACAAGCTCGACTCCATGGAGACTTACACTTCATGAATGTTTAACTTAAGCACATTCCTTAACATAGTCACTCAATTATCTAACATTTGGGAAGACCCAGATTAATCCTATGGAGGAAGTATGGTTTTATAAAAAATGGATGAGTGTGGGTAGTGGCTTACCTCAATAAGGCTTGCAAAGACCTTAACCTATCTAGGAGTTCACCCACCCATCCATTCTATAGGCACATTCCTATTAGCCACCACCACCAACCTTCAACACTAGGTTGAGGGCCCATTAAGCACCCTTAACTTACGCATCTACTTAAAACAACAACTACACTTATATTCCTTAAGAGTTTTAGGTTCGACACATTGTATTCACAATCTCACTCATGGTTGGTCTCATGTATCCAAGTTTCACCATCAACAACAATCCATCTCATATGCACTAAAAGGGTCACAAATTCCCTAGGAAGTAGTTCTCAACACCTTGATATGTCATTTGAAGTTAAAACGTAGGGGTGGTACTCAGGAAGATACCCCACTAGGAGAGACCTTTGGGTCCCTTTAGTGAGGCAAAGTTCTCGCATGGAACTCACCCTCCCAAGTATACCATTTTTTAACGACAATAAAAATCTTCCCAAAGGATATAGTTAAATCCTTTTCACAAATGAATGATTCTGAAAACAAGATTATCATCCATAACAATCATATGTTATCACAAATTCATTCACTAATCTCAACACCATAAGAGGTTATAATATCATAGATTCACTATTCATATGTTCATTGCACTCATGAACCCACATATAGTTCAATAAGCATTGCAAGACATTTCAACACCTTGAATTTGTGCAAACAACTCACCAAGAACTCATGAATGTGAATCTCATGATCTCAACATAAATTCAACTCTAATCATAAAATAGCATTATCTCAATTGCATCTCATATCATCATAAATTCATTAAGATCTTAAAATAATTAATTTACACAAGGAAAACAACCGTTAATCTCATCCACATCAAAACTGGCCACTAGACTCAAAATTGGTTATTGGACGCGAAATTGGTCATTGGACGTCCAACTGATCAATGGAGGCGAAATTGGTTAGTGAATGTGAAGCTAATTAGTTGACGTGAATTCTGCAAAATTTCAAAATTTTGTAGAATTGCCTGTCATGGCTTCTGAATCATCTCAAAACAAACTCAAACCCCTTTCTATCAATTCCAATACCTAAACAATTCATTCTCAAGCAAATTTTGAACCAATCCAAAGCAACTTAAGCATGGAAAAAGGGTAAAGCTTCCCTTACCTATTCAAACTCCAAAAGATGACTTTGTGAAGAGGAAGAAGGAAAGGAAGGAACTTTTGGTTCAAAGGGGAAGCTTTCCTCAACTCCACTAGCACTTCACATACTGAACTAGTGTCAAAACTCAAATAGAGTACTACTACTAGGTCCCTTGAGTTAAGGAATTCAAGGTCTCTCACTCTCTAATGACTTAAGGTCACACACTCTTTAATGACTCTCTCACTTCCTTCTCTTCACACCATAAACTTTACTAAACTCACCCACCCCTTTCTCATGACTGGCAGCCCATCCACTTAGGTCAAAACACTTTAAAACTCATCAAAACATACATACAACATGACATAACATAGGCATAAATATAACAACCCATCATCTCATAATTAATTAATTTAATTGCAGACACTTAAATTGAATTGCTCTTGCAATCTAATTAAAACACTTAATCAAGCATTATATAGTGAATAAAAATTCACTTATTTTGAATAATTTAATTTTATGTCTCAAAACAATTAATTTAACAAAAAAATAGCCAAAATAAAAATATATTTTGCTTATACAAATATTATTTAATCCAAAATCACCCTATAAATACATAAATAAATTGTTTACCCTAGACATTGCAAGGGAAACTAACTAGTTAAATTTAAATATAAATATGTAAGAGTTCCTTTGACGTATAAAAATTATTATAAATAAATTACCCAAATGGGTTTGCTCTATTATAGACACCGTGTGAGAATGTATATAAATATTGATTAAGGCAACATAAAAAGAATACATAATAGTTTAAAAAATATTTTATATATTTTGAATTAAAAAATAAAAGATATCTTTATATGAAAAGAAATTTAAACATCATTCATATAAAAGTTATATACATTTAATTTAAATATAAATATCTAAGAGTCTCTTAACATTAAAAACCAATGATTTTTAAAAAAATTAATCAGCTAAATGGATTTTTCATAATATGATTATGTGCGTGAACTACAAATATGGATTAACATAACCTAAATAGAAAAGATAATACTTTAAAAAATATTTTTTTTATATATGTTCATATTAAAAAAGAAGGATGCTTTGATAAAATATATATATATATATATATATATATATATATATATATATATATATATATATATATATATATATATATAAACACCACTCATACAAAAGTTGAATTCATCAAATTTAAATATAAATATACAAGAGTCTCTTGAAATAAAAGTTAAACAATGATGACAAAACATCATTGTCACCTTTGAACTTCAGGTGGTGGTATCGGTAGTGTTGAAGATGGTGGTAGGTGTGGTGTTCGCTCAACAAATGGTGGTTGTTGGATAAGAGCAAGTGCATGTGTAGTAACAATAGGTGTAGGAGTAGCAACATAACCCAACATTGGCATTTGGGCTTGTTGTAAGTTTTGAAGCAGTGTAACACCAAGGTTGGAGAATTGTGTGGTAATGGCATTTTGCATGGACAACCTAAATTGCTCATTCTCCTTCCTTTGTCATTCAACAAATGTGTCCATTGCTTGACTAGTCATCTCCTGAACTTGATTGCGACTCACAATAGTGGGGGGAGCATAATTAAGAGCAGTAGGACTTGAACTTGTGGAGTAGATGATGATGACGTCAGGTGCATCCTTCTCTCTAGACATAGCTTCATTTGAGGTGGTGGACTTCTTATACGTAGGTTCTTTCTCTTAATGGATCACCTCATCAAGCCACCTCAAGGATTTCTTCTATAACAACAGTGTCAGTCACATCAATAATAACCTTATTTACAATGTTGTCATATACAACCTTGGTTTGGTCTATAGCAGCTTGCTCTCTTGTGTCTTAAGTGGAAACTTGGTCTTCTTCTATCTTGGTTCTTCTTTCTTGTTGGGCAACAAGGAGCTTAGTCACATGGTCTATGAATGCTTGTTCTTCCATCTTGGAGAGATTGTAAGTAGTCTCATGGAATACAATGGGAAGGTTCTTTAAGCAATTGATGAAGGACTGGCGCACTTTCCATTCGTTGGTTATTGGGGGCATCCCGAAAACGTTCGGGTCGAAATATGGCTTTCAAATTAAGTTCCGAATCTTTCTTGTTGGGCAACATGGAGCTTAGTCACATGGTCTATGAATGCTTGTTCTTCCATCTTGGAGAGATTGTAAGTAGTCTCATGGAATACAATGGGAAGGTTCTTTAAGCAATTGATGAAGGACTAGCTATCAACATCCTTGGTGAAGCACTCACAAGCATCATCGAAATGATATGTTCGAACTGGACACAACACTTGAATGAAGTGATAGTGTCTAACATTGTCACTTCCATCATAACTAGATGAGGAGGATTTTAATGTGTTAGCCTACACAATTTGATTCCAGAGAATCTTGTCTTGACTCTGCGTGGCACAAAGGAAGGAATGACAATTTCTTTTGTTGCAGGTGTTGCTTTGGCTATTTTTTTTGTCTTTGGGGTAGGAACAACTTGGGAAATGGCCTTTTTGCTCTGTAAGACAACCTTGACATTGTCTTCTTCTTCATCATCAGTTTCATTGAGGTCTTTCAACCCCTGAGGAGCTATCTTTTCTCTGGCTAAACGAGAAGGGATGGATGCACCAGTCGGCTTCTGCCTTTTCATCGTTTTGTGCTCTCTAACTATTAATTCCTCCTCTTCCTCTTTCCTTTGTGACTATTTCCTTGTTTGTGTCTTCTTTTGTTGTTCACCCATTCTTTTATAGATCTTCTTGGCAATGCTAAAGCTGAGTAAGCTCTTGTCTTCATCAGTGATAGCTTTAGCCAGCCTTTTTTGTTTTCTTCTGTTGATGGTCTCCTCGTCCACTTGGGGTACCTTCTTCAGGGACTTATTCACCACAACCTTCATAGCCTTAAAGTTGGTTTTGTTGAACTTATGTTGCTTAGCAACAACTAAGCCTTTAACTATGATGGTGTGCTTTGAGTCCTTGTTCATCCAATCAAATACATGATAGACTCCTTGAACTCAGAGAATCTTGATCATTAGAGCGACATAGTATATGTCGCCTAATCCTCCCAAGCCCCTTAGATTGCGAAGAATGTTAATATAAATAGTATGTGACAAATCAAATGGTAAATTTTCCATTAAGTTGAAAAGAACAAACTTGTGTAACTCAAAAAGACTTGTCTTTGACCTAGCATTGTGGAGAACGCTTTTGTTGAGGATGTTTGCCCATATCTTTGCACTCTCACACATCAGGTTGAAAAAAATAGTCTTTTGCTTACCACTTTCTCTGCATTTTCTTTGTACAGAGCCTTGGTTACATGGGAGTCTTAAGCCTCTCCATCCCTCATGATAAGTGCTGCCTTCACAAAGGCATCCAATAACTTTAGCAATGCAGTTACTGGACAGTGTTATCGAGACTCAAAGAACTTTGGATACAATGCCTTGCTGCTTCAAAACTCAACATTCCTTTAGAACATCCTGATGAGTTATGGTTAAATAGTCTGAGGTTCGTTGAAGAAATGCCTTGCCCTGCAAAAGAAAAGGGTTTCATTGAGTTTGAGACCAACTTTTTCAAGTTCTTGAATATCAAAGAAGTGCTCTACATGGATTGATGGTTCATTATCTATATGGATGTTCGTTATCTCCATGGTTGGAATGATCTCTATTGTGGGTGAGTTCTTAGAAGACATGAAGAGTTTGTCGAGGCTAGGGTTTGTGTTTCTGAGATTGAAGATGAAGAATTTTTCTGATAGAGAGTGAAATGTTTTTAAGAGTCTCTGTATAGGGTTATGTATGAGCTTTTGAAAGGCAATCATTAGGCTCGCCATTCAAGATATGGCTTAGTACATATGTTGTAACGCTCACTAACAAAAACACTGCATTTTGCTTAATTAATGCAAATGTTAAGTGAGCGTCGATATGTTGAATGATTGTGTGTGCTAAAAGATATTGGACGATAGGTCCTTTTATGCAATAGTGGATGACATATAGATATTAAGTCATTCACTTATAAAAACCAATCCAAGCTGATTTATTCACAAAATCAGCCTTTCTTTGATAAAGGGTTTTGTGAAAATATCAACAAGTTGATCATCAGTTGGTATGAACTATAGGTCCACTATCTCGTTCTAAACATGCTCTCTTATAAAAATGATGCTTGATTTCTATATGTTTTGCCCTTGAATGAAATGTTGAATTTTTTTTAAAGACTAATGGTAGCTTTGTTATCATAGAAAATGAGAATTTTACTTTCATAGATGTTGTAGTCCTCAAGCTAGTTCTTAATCCAAAGGAGTTGAGAACTAGTTGGTTGCTAACATGTATTTTGCTTCAGTAGTGGACAATGCAGTTGAACCTTACTTCTTGCATATCCATGTAACCAAGTTTCCACCGATGAAGTGGCAGCTTCCCCTTGTGCTTTTCCTTTTGACTTAGTCTCTAACATAATCAGCATTATAAAAGCTCATGAGCCTAAAATCTTCCCTTCTTTTGAACTATAGACCAAGATTAGAAGTTCCAATCGAATATCTAAAAATGCATTTAATTGCAGTTAGATGAACATCCTTTGGTTCTTGTTGAAATCTCACACGTAAGTAAACACTAAGCATAATGTCGGGTTTGGATGCTGTGAGATATAGCAATGATCCAATTATTCCTCTATATTAGGTCCCCTCCACCTTAGTTGATTCTTTTTCTAGTCTAAGATATGTTGTTCGATGTATAGGTGTCTTTATTTCTTTTGCATCATTCATGTTGAGCTTCTTCAAGAGTTCTTTCACATACATGGTTTGATGAATGTAAATTCCATTGCTTGTTTGCTTTATTTATTGTCCAAGGTAGAATTTCAACTCTCCATCATGCTCATTTCAAATTTTGCTTGCATTAACTTAGAAAAATCCTCACACAATATTTCATTAGTAGCACAAAAAATAATGTCACCCACATATACTTACACCAATATAAACCATGAGTCGTAATTTTTATAGAACAGTGTTGTGTCTACTTTTCCTTGTTCAAAGCCATTTTTTAGAAGAAATGAACTCAATTTTTCATACCAAGCTTTAGGAGCTTGCTTGAGTCCATATAGGGTCATGTTAAGTTTAAAAACATGATGAAGAAAAATGTCACTTTCAAATCCTAGAAGTTGTTCAAGATAAACTTCCTCTTGAACAAATCCATTTAGGAGTGGGCTTTTTACATCTATTTGATAAAAATTCATATTGCTATAAGCTGCAAATGAAAGTAAAATTCATATTTCCTTTAGACGAGCCATAGGTGCATAGGTTTCTTTATAATCTATACCTTACTATTGTGAGTACCCTTTAGTTACCAGCCTTGCCTTGTTCCTCAAACCTTTACCATTTTCGTCCAATTTGTTATGAAAGACCTATTTTTCTCTAACAACCTTGTTCCCTTTTTGTAGTTCTACTAATTTCCAAACATTATTCTTTTGAAATTAATCAAGTTCTTCTTGCATATATTTTACACAGTAATTGTTTTATATTGCATCATCAATATGTTTGGATTCTATTCTTGAAATCAATGCAGTGTGCCCTTGTGATTTAAGTGATGATCTTGTTCGATCTATTGGGTCACCAATGATTTGGCATTCTAGATGATTATTTCTCAGGATGTGTCTAGTCAGTTCCTTTTTTTTTCTTGAGGGTCATCTGGATGTTGAGCGGATGCTCCATCTTTTACACTTTGACTGGATGACATGTGTCAAACCCTATTTTCATCTAGGTATAATGCTTTTATCATTGCCAGCAACAACAAAAAACATAGAGATAGAGATAGAAAAAAATGAAACACAGTAAATTAAGAACAAAGTAAGTTATGGAGAAGGAAAAGGGGAACCAATTGAATTGCAGTGTTTGACACCGGTTACAGCGCAAGGCCAAGTGGTCACTCAGGTTTTGCTGGTTGTTTGTTAGATCCATAAACAAAGGCACAAAGAAGGGGAAAATAGTTTTTTCGTGAAGGTTTTTGACCCTAAATTCGTCGAGGCTAGTATCCAGGCCGCCTGGGCTAAGATGTAACTTCAATCCTAAGCAAGCAACTCACCTGGGCGAGCTACAACTCGCCTGGGTGAGTAGATACCTTCACCATTAAGCAAGCAACTCGCTTGGGCGAGCTACAGCTCGCCTGGGAGAATTTCCCTGCACTCAATGGTTGTTTTCTATAAATAGCCATGCATGGTTGAAGAGAAAAGGGGTTCAACAGCCTAAAAAACAGAGAGAAAATGCAGAAGAAGAAGGAGAAGAGGAAAAGTGGAGCCGAGGCACTGTAGAGTTGTGACCGTGAATCACTTCCTTCGTCATTTCTCTTGTTAGTCTTGTGCTCTACGCAATGATTGGTTAGTTTTTCTTAAGGATTGGATGTAATCTTGGTACCCTTATGTGTCCTTTTTGATATTATATATGTATTAATCTTTTCTACTCATTATTGGTAATTTCATTCTACTCGTAATACTTGATTCTATTTGATCACTAGTGTCATGAAATTGGATTTTAAGTGAGACTATAAAGTAATCTTAGAATTTGAACCAAATGATTTTACTCTTTACGTTACGTTGCTAGGAATAGAGCATAACGTTTCGATTGCAAAAAGCACGAGAATATAATTGTAATGCTGGGATATTTACTGCATATGCGAGGGATCGATATTTAGTAAATACTCTTAGGTTCCAAGTGCGAGGAATCGACTTGGGATAACTATGTGTGCATCAGTAATGTTAGAAAATATGTTAATCTTATTAGGATACTAAGGGTATGAATGCTGAAATCCAATCCTATGTTTTCTTGAATTAATTTAAGTCATTTTCGTAATTTACATATTTCTGACGCATTAAATTCTGTTATTTTCGTATTTCAGTTGTTCCCGTGATTTTTTTATTTTTACTATTATTTTACTTTAAGTTGTCTTTAGTTAATCAAGCCGAAACCAATGACATTCGATTAAATTTGTACATAACTATTGAACTGATAATCTTTATCCGAATAAATTAAGTAAAACTCAAGTTCCTGTGGAGACGAACTCTTTTATTAGTGTGAAACTACAACGACAATTGGTACGCTTGCCAAAAGTCTAACAAGTTTCTAGCGCCGTTGTCAGGGATTGCCACACTATGTCTTGGACTTGCCTGGCAATTCTCCTAGAGCGTTTTTTGTTTTTATAGCACACAACATTGGGTCTTGGACTTTCCTCGCGTGCTCGAAGATATTCATCATATTCATAATAGGTGGATACAAAGTATATCCAACCAATAAACAAAATCAAATCAAAAAAATCAATTCAACACACAAACATTTATACCTAAAGAACTACGTAGGTCTTATTTTCTCATTGTACATGGGGATATGTAGGAGCAAGGGCAACACCCTTGTCGATTAAAAAAAACACAAAAACAATTCACCGCACTTGGGAAAATAAATAATTTTGAAGTCACGTTATTTTTATTGCACACTCGATTAAAGGCTACCGTTCATTGTGACGGGCGCGTGGGGTGCTAGCACCTTCCCTATGCATAAACAACTCCTGAACCCATTCTTTTCAAAATTCATAGACCTTCTTTTTGGTTTTTCTAACGTTTTACTTAAATAAACGTTGGTGGCAACTCCCTCTCGTTTTCTTCTTAGAAAACAAATCTCTTTTATTTTCTTTCGCCGTCCCGTCGTGATGTTAGGTTGCGACAGATGGCAACTCCACTGGAGAACCGTTAGAGAGTCAAGTCATTTAATCGAGTGTGCAATTTCATCAAGATTTTTTCTATTTTATTTTCCTTTTTTCTTTTATTTATTAATGCACCTTGCTTCTTTTCATTATTGTTCTCGTTTTGTTCTTTTTCGCAATTTTATTTTGATCTCGCTTCTTTTATCCTTTGTTATGCTATTGCGTGCATATATGTTGCTATTGTTAAACAAGTGATCTCTATAACTTAAGGGGGGTGATTTAAGTCTTAAAAATTTTCCGACTAACAAGTTTAAATCCCCTTTTAAATGATATGAGATAGATTTAGAATGTAGAAGAAGCAGCAGCAATCAATTCAACAATGTTCTTTAAATGTGTAAGACAAAATAAATTGCAATAAAATAAATGAGATAAGGGAAGAGAGAATTGCAAACTCGATTTATATTGGTTCGGCCACTTCCCATGCCTACTCCAGTCCTCAAGTAACCCACTTGAGATTTTCCACTATCCTTGTACATCCTTTACAATCTTTGAACACACCTTGGGATCCCTCACCCTTGTGTTCGAGTTTCTCACACGCCACAAGACAAATAATCTCTTGATTACAATTGAGTTTTATAAGATGAACAGAGTGATTTCTCTCTTTTAGAGCAGATGATACAACTTGAAGTTCCTAGAAGAATTCTCAATAATTTGCAAGAGTTTGGCCAAAGATGTTTAGAGAGGTTTTGAAAGTTAAGTTCTCTGAGAATTATCTTATTTTTGAAGTAAGGACACATATATATATAGGTCCATTGTGCTTGTTTAAAACAGTTTGAAGAGATGTGTCTTTTCAAAAGATTTTTTGAAACTTTTTCACTGGTAATCGATTACATGACACTTGTAATCGATTACATAGTCATATCTTTGAAGGGTTGTGACTTTTCAATAGTTTTTCTGAAATCTCTTCACTGGTAATCGATTACTTAGATCAAAATTCATAATTTTGTGCCGTTGGTTCATCAGTTCAAAATTTTCAATATATCATTTTCACAAACTCTCTGGTAATTAATTACATGAACCTGGTAATCAATTACCAGTTCTAAAAGAGATTTCTGAACTGATTTAACTTAAATAAAAGAATTTTAATAGTAAAGATTTTGGGGCCAAACTATAGCAATCAAATTGAGATTCTTGTAACAAATTTACTAAGTCCTTATCTTAGATTTTCTTGATCTTGTTCTTTGACTTGATTCAATCTGTGCTCATCAAGTAAACTTTTGGCATCATAAAAAACAAAGGATTTACATTCACAACTATGTCATTTTCTCCGTGTGTATGATTGTGTTTATTTGTTGCTTTATGGGTAGAAATAACTGTTATTGAATCCTAGGGTGGACCACACTTGCTATACATGTCTGGGAATTTTCTGGTTGTTTTGCAGGTAGTGTTGGGTAGTCATTTAGGTTTCTCCACTCACACACTTCACCTACACCTTATTACACACTTTGAGATGATGGGCTCGAGTCTGAGTGAGCCATAGGGAGTGGAGGTCTAACAAGTGTCACACTGGGTTTGGACTAGCTTGACTATCGTGAACCCTAATCTAGAGTTTCACTCTCGAGTAACGCATAGCCACTGGTACGTCGTCTACTGTCGTGTATGTTGTTACAAAAGGGGTTGCTAGCTCTAGAGGCGGGTGAGATTTGTTTAAAGCTACCCATGGAAAATGTCATTGATAGTGGGCCCTTAGATCTATGCCATTAGGCTGCCGAATTAGGGACACAAAGCTTTCTTGTTCTTTTGTCTTAAATTTTTTCGTGCTCATACGAAGGTTTTCTTTCTTTGCATACAATGCATGTCGTATAAGTTAAGATTTTGCATATCATAGTTAGTCATTCACGTCATATTCATTGCATATCTTATAGCATCATGTTAGTATGATTCAACGCATTTTGTGCATCTTCCTCACACATATTGTTCATGCCTTGTGTGTCCATGCATTCTCATGATCATGCAACATTCATCCATGTGACGGAAACAAGGGCATGTTTTTGCATGATGGTGCACATTGGGTTAGCGAATGTTAGCTCATCACCTCTTAAAAAAAAGGGGGAAAGGATTTTTATGGATATTAAAAATGATGTGTACAATCAAGCGAGGAATCTTTGTTCACATCCCTCTTCATGTTCATTAATCATAGCTCTGGCTCATTCTTCACATTCTGATTTGTTTGAGTAGGTTACTGAAGATTGCTAATTGGAAATACTACTTTAAAATTGGGGTTAAATCAAGCTTTTTAATTTATCAAGAGGTTCGCACATGTTAAGGTTTCGATGTCCGACTTATCTGGTTTGAAAGCATTGAAATAGTTGATGACATCACAACAATGCTGAGATTTTTTCAGTAGTTATGGGAAGATTCTGGACTTAACCATGATAGAAGTGCCTACAACTACCATTACCGCTTTGGTCCAATATTATGATCAGCAGATGTGATGCTTCACTTTCAGAGATTTCCAGCTAGTACTCATGCTTGAGGAGTTTGAAAAGATTATTGGATGCACTCTAGGAGGAACTAAGCCTTTCTTCCCTTCAGAACACTCTCCGTTCATAACTAGATTATCCAAAGTCTTAGGAATTTCGGTGACTAAACTCAGAGGGAATGAGATGAATAGGAATGAAGTTAGGAGCTTCTTGAAGAAATTCATGGAGGATAAGGCACAAGAATGTGCAAGTAAAGAAGAGTGGGAGTATTTCATGAGTATTCTAGCTCTCTTAATATATGGAGTGGTCCTTTTCCCTAGCATGATTGACCGGATTGATCTGGTAGCAGTTGACGCGTTCTTAGCCTATTATTATCGATGGGAAAGTCCTGTGGTTGCCATCCTTGTTGATGTGTACTTTACTCTGGACTTGAGCTGGGAAAAGAAAAGCACTAGAGTCATCTATTGTTTGCCCGCACTCTATGTATGGATGGTGTCTCATTTTGTGATGCACAATGGTAGGTCTACTTGTCCATTAGAAGATTTATGCATGGCGCTTGATAAGAGCAAGATTAATTGGGAGGAGCTTTTGGCTAGCATGACAGGTTCAACAATTCGCTAGTTCCCAAGGTGGGAGTAGGTGCCTGATGTGTTATGTTGATGTGGAGCTTTCCCTAACGTCCCTTCGATGGGAACAAAGGGTTGTGTCAACTATAACCCTATGCTGGGGATTAGGCAGTTAGGATACCTGATCTGTGGACCACCCTCAAATGGAGCTATCCAACCGTTCATTGCTCGATGATTGAACGAAGAACATCTCGGCCTGCACCAACAAATTAGGAAGGCTTGGGACTCACCAAATAAGAGGGACAAAAAGTTAAGGAAGAGAGATGAGGGTGTTGTAGGCAGCTATCCAAAGTGGTTGGAGAATAGGGTGCGAGAAGTCAAGCTGCCTAAGAAGACAAATGGTGAAAAGGTCGAGATAGATGTACCTATTGAGACGAAGGAGGTCAGAAAATTGAAAGCAGAATTGTAGAAATCCATGGGGATGAAAGAAAAGTTGAAGGGAGTAGTTATCAGGGTAAAAAAAAGAAAGCAATAGACTAAGGGATGTCAACATGTCAACAACTGAAGCATTGGAGTGAGAAATGAGAAGGCTAAAGGGGAAGAGATGAACAGAAAAAGGTACCAAGGAGCTTTGTCAGGCAATAGTAATGAACTCAAGCTAAGAAGGGTAGAGAGGGACTAAGCAATAGCGGAAAACGTGACACTAAGAGATGAGTTGAAGGATTGTTGGGTGTTAAAGGAGCAGCTAGGCATGATGGAAAAGAATATGCTAGTAATTGTCGATCAATATGAGGTAAAGATGATGAGGGAGAGGCAAGATCTGGCTACTATACATGGGTAGGCTTTGAGAAATGAGCAGGCGAAAGTGCTAGCCTTACAGGATGAAAGAGAAGCAAGGGAGGAAGTGATAGAGCTACTACATCTGGAAAGCATGAAGTGGATGAATAGGTTTGCGCTCACGCTAAATGAGAGTCAAGAGCTCCCAAAACTGCTAGCTAGAGCCAAGGCGATGGCTGATATATACTCTGCTCCCGACGAAATTCATAGTCTCTTCGATTACTGCCAGCACATGGTTGAACTGATGACACATAATTAAGAACCGCTAATGCACTTTTTATTTATTTTTGGTTGTACCTTGATGCGATGTAATGAACCTAATTTTGTTTTAATGAAAAATGGGTTTGGTTTGACCCTATGTTCTTTGAGTGGCTTGTGTAAAATTTGCAATATTGTAGCAACTTATCATTTTCATGCATTCATGCTTATTGGTTGTTGCATCCTTATGCATTGCTCATTGCATTCTTTCCTTGAAATCATAAAAGTAACCAATGTAATCAACAAGACAACGCTTTACGACACCCTTATCGGACACGTGCCAATACCAAGATAATGAGTGAAATAGAGCAGGTGCAGGAACAAATGAAGGCCGCTATGGAGGCCATGATGGACCAAATAATGGCAATGATGGATATGAGGAAGATAATGGAGGTTAACGCTACTGCAACTGCTGCTGCCAGTATCACTATTGAGAGGGACCCAACTCAGCTGCCCGTTTTTAATCAAGAAAGTCACCTAGTGTCAAATGTGGAAGGTCGAGAAGGTGCGACGGGGTAACTGCATATGGGCCTCAGTACACCCAGAGCCATAATAGATATACTTTTCCACCATATGGTCTACCACCTAGTTATTCACCACCCTTTGTTGTATCGGTGCCTCAGTACACCCGTTAATGTCCACCATATGGGCCTCAGTACACCCGTTACTAATCTTATCCCTATCTGTACTGGGAATCATCAAACTCAACCCGATCAGACTCATGCCTATAACTCTAATGCCAAGGAGGAGGCACAAGAAGCTCCCATAGACCACACTATAGCTGGTTTTGGGCCCCATCCAGGATATATCGCTGAAGGGCATGCATTTTCTGGCATCCTTGTGTTGAACGCTCCTGGAGCCTCTCAATATCGCCCGTTATCACAACCCTTGCATTTCATGAGGGGAGAAAGGCCTCCCATAGTATTTGAGAAGGAAAAGATTGAGCATATGGAGGAGAGGTTATGTGCCATTGAAAGAGGGGGAAGTTATGGTTTTGTCGACATGTCAGAGTTATGTTTGGTACCCGATGTGACTATTCCCCCAAAGTTCAAGGTGCCAGATTTTGATAAATACAAAGGGACTGCTTGCCCTAAGAACCACCTAAGGATGTATTGCATAAGTATGGGGGCTTATGCAAAGGACGAGAAGCTGCTGATGCATGTTTTTCAGGAAAGGCTGGATGGGGCGGCTACTATTTGGTATACTAACCTGGAACCCTCTCGAATTCGCTCTTGGAGGGATCTGATGGATGCTTTCATTAGGCAATACCAATACAACTCTGACATGGCGCCAGATAGAATGTAATTGTAAAACCTGTCCAAGAGAGATAATGAGTCATTCAAAGACTATGCTTAGAGGTGGCGAGACCTAGCAGCTTAGGTAATGCCCCCTATGGCAGACAAAGATGATAACAATGATAATGGACACGTTGCTAGTGTTCTATTATGAAAAGATGGTGGGATATATGTTTGCGAGCTTAGCAAATTTGGAGTTTGTGGGGGAAAGGATTGAAGTTGGTTTAAAGAAGGGGAAGTTTGATTATGTTGCTTCAACAAATTCTAGTAGTAGGAGGCTTGGGATGAATGGAGTGAAGAAGAGAAAGGGAGAAGCCCATACCATGGTTGTGGTTCCTGATGTAGCTCCATGTGGAGCTTGTAGGCCTTAGATCTTCTTCACAGATGGAGTCCAATGCTTCTTGAAGATCAATGGCAACGGAATGGAGAAGGAGGAAAGGTGATTGGAAATGACACTTCAAGGAGACGATGAGTCAAGAACAAGCTCATCACCATAGGAAACCATGGATAAGAGCTTGAAGGTAGGAGAAGATGAGTGGAGGGAGACAGAGAGAGGGGGGGCACGGAATTTATGTCTCAAATGAGTTTGAACTTTGAAGTTTAATTTCTCAAATGATTAAAGTTGAAAAAATACACACACAAAACTTTTATTTATAGCCTAAGTATCACACAAAATTGGAGGGAAATTTAAATTTTTATTCAAATTTCACATGAATTTGAATTTGAATTTGTGGAGCCAAATTTGGAACCAAAATTTCACTAATTATGATTAGTAAATTTCAACTATGGTTCAGTCCACTAATCCAAGATCAAGTCCAAGATTCTCCACTAAGTGTCCTTAGTTATCATGAGGGGCATGCACAAAGTGTGACTATATGATGTGACAATGGGGTGTAGCAAGCAAATTCTCACTTCCCCCTTAGGCTGATCCAAAATTTAATTGGATTGGGCTTCTCCCAATTCAATTAAATTTCTCTCCCAACACACACATCAAATAGTGCACTTAATGCATGTGAAATTACAAAACTACCCCTAATACAAAAACTAGTCTAGGTGCCCTGATTTGTCATTATTTTCTCCTATTTCTGAACCCTTTTTGTCACCATTTTAATTACTGATTAGCCTTAACTGTCAAATTAATTATGCAGTTTTATCATTTAGGCTTACTTGACAAATTTTGTGTTTTTAATTTAATTTCAGGAGAATTATAAGCAATTGGGCTTGAATATGGAATTGGGCTTGGACTTGAAGAGAACAGACAATTTTATTTTATCAAATCTTATCTTATCCAGATTTTATTTTATCTAGATTTTATTTCGTCCAGATTTTATTTCATCCAATCTTATCTTATCCAGATTTTATTTCATCTAATCTTATCTTATCTTGTCCAGATTTTATTTTATTTATGGGCTTGGACTTAAAACAGATTTGTAAGTTTTGGGGCTGAGGACCTATATAACAGCACCAGGGTTTTAGTTTAGGGAGTTTTTTTGGGTGAGGAGAATAATTCTAGGATTTTAGAATTCCAGTTTTTACTGTTCATGCGCACTGTTCACGTAGAATAAAATTCGTTTTCTGTAATTTCGTTTCTACTTCAATCTACAATTTCGTTTCTACTAATTAATGGAAGGCTAAGTCTCCAGCGTTGTTTTCTCTTGAGGATCAAACACAGCTCTCTTTGTGGTTTTGTTATTGAATTCTGATCAGTTTTTACTCTTCACCAATTACTCGGTATTTGTTGCTATCAATCCATGCATGCTTAGTGCTCGATTAATTGTCTCTGCGCTTAATTTACGTTCATGCTTAATGATCAGTTTCGTTCATGATTAATTGGTGTATGTGTTGCTTAATCACATAATGACAACCTTATGTTAATTTTCCTTAGTAATTTAATTTAAGGTTGGATTAAGTGGTTGAACTGATTAAGGATAAATTCTCGTAACCAAGGATAAAAGACTTGCTTGTGAATCAAGGGGAAACAACATGTTTTAATTATGTTATTTCTTTAATTCGAATTTGCTTGCGGTTTAATTTACAAAAACAAAACAACCCCCCCCCCCCAATTCGTTACTGTTTAATTACTATCTGTTATGAACGTTTGGTTGACCATTGCTCATTGGGAAACGACCTAGGATCACTTCCTAGATATTGCATTTTTAATGTTTATTTGATTCAGGTACGACCTCGATCAAATTTGGTGCCGTTGCCGGGGAGCAGTGGGCCAAAGGTTCATAATAGTGTTTAGTCGTTTTGTTTTGTGTAGTGTTTTGTTTTGCATTTCAGTCGCGTCCCCTGTTTAGCAACTGATTCAATTGGTGTTTTGCTGTGAACAATGATTAGCGACTGGGAATTAAGGACTGATTTTGCAATTTAATTAGAGATTTTTGTTTTGATAGTTAGATTTGTTATTTTTGGCTGATTTTTTGTGTGGTAGTTTCTTTTGATCCATATTTTGTGTGAAAAATACCAGGAGCACTTGGTGTGGTTGAATTTGAGAGAGACAAAAATTTTGGGATCTTGTTTTTAGCAAAACTTAAAACAATCATAACTTTTGCTCCGGGTATCAAAATGACTATTATTATATATGCATTTGGGGTAGAAGAAAATTTCCCATGCCATGGAAATTGACCTATGGTACGTTGCTATTCTAAACTTGAAAAATCAGCCGTTTACTAAGTTTTTTTTTTATTTTTTTATTATTATTGTCTTATTTTTCTAAACTTTCCTTGGGCATTTTTCATAGTTAAATTTGAATTTTTTTTTTGAATTTTTTTGTGCTATCTTTTCATGATTTTAGGGTGTTCCTCACAAAATTTCAGCTCATTTGGATATCGTTTGAGTATAGTTGTAGTTTTACCCCCTTGTTAGGTGCTTGTTTGAGAACACATTATTTGCTGCATATAGTGCATGACTAGGGGCAATCCAGGTGATTTACAATCCTTTGATCCTGAAATAGATAGAACCTTTCATAGATTAGTTAGGCATAGTGTGCATCCTGATCATTCTGTGCATTTTGAGCATTGTGAGCATTTTGAGCATTCTGAGTATTCTGTTGCTGGTGATTCTGAATATTCTGATTTTGAGCATTCAACTACTAATTTTCATACTGAGAACATGGCTCAACCTCCACCTCGTGAGAGGACTCTTAGGGAGATGACTGCACCTGATTTCACTTATGAAAGCTTGTGCATTCAATATCTTGATGAGGGTGTTCCATATGTTCTCAAGACTGGACTAATACATTTGCTGCCCAAGAAGCCCCCTGATGAAGATCCTCATAAGCATCTTAAGGAGTTCCATATTGTTTGTTACACCATGAAGCCCCCTGATGTCCAAGAAGATCATATCTTTCTAAAGGCTTTTCCTCATTCTCTGGAGGGAGTGGCAAAAGATTGGCTATACTACCTTGCTCCCAGGTCCATTTTCAGTTGGGATGACCTTAAGAGGGTGTTTTTGGAGAAATTCTTCCCTGCATCTAGGACCACTGCCATCAGAAAAGACATTTCAGCCATCAGGCAACTTAGTGGAGAGAGCTTGTATGAGTATTGGGAAAGATTCAAGAAATTGTGTGCAAGCTATGGCGTCCCTAAATTAATGACTGGTTTAATAGTAATAATTTAAATAACAAAACCCATGGTAAAATTTTTTTTTCTTTTTCTTTCTCATTTCTTTCTCTTTTCACCATAACTAGGTTTAGAAGGAAAATCCTCACTATAAAGTCCTGAATGGCCAGTTCACAACTCTATTCGGAGTCATTTCTTTCTTACCGCTCATAATCTCTAAACTATTTTTCTTTTTCAAAAGGAAGAATGTACCAGCCATTACTTTAGGTCGTCCCGTGAAAACAAAAGAATATAATACGGTCGATAAACTCTTTTACAAATAAAGTTGCTAATGCTTTCTTTTCAAATAACAAGATTGATCATAAATGCATTCATCATTTAAAGTTGTCCAAAATATGGGAGTTTTACAAAATACATAGTGTCATCCAGAGCAAAGGTGTTCATAGTGGTGGCTTCAGCCACATGTATACAATCATCAAATGCCTATACATCAGGTCTACCCATACAAAAACAAAAGAGTAAACCTAACAGTCAGTCCTAGATACACCCACCCTCAAAAGTATACAAAACGAATCCAAAGAGCTGTCCACTAGGATGAAGAGCCTCCGCTGATCGCCATCTCCCCCGGACCACCATCCTCCGTAGAGTCTGCCTCAGATGCCGACATGACTTCCTCGGGAGAATCCACCTCAAGAAGTGGATCCTCATCACCCTCTAGAAAGTCAAGGGCATCCATAGTAGGCTCAGGAGGTAGCTCCTCCAGATCCTCCTCGGGGTCTTCCTCGGATGACATTACCTCGATCACTTGGACGGGCTCCACTAGACGATATGGTGTAGGCGTGGGTAGTATCCACTCCACAGTGCGCTGAAGCGTCCGTGCAGGTTCATCTGGATGCACCAAAGAAGTAGCCGTGAATCGAATGATGCCCCGAAATCGGCACCTCGTGTTGCCTTCGAGGGTCTCCCAAACTCCCTCTAGGCACTCCATCTCTACTCGATCACGGATTAGCTGCGCCGCCATCACGATCTACAAGAAAGAAAAGAAAGGGGTAGACTCTTTCACAAGAATCTATCTATGCCGCCGCACAAATGCGTCTCATAACCACTACATGCAATTAAAAAGGAGTATCTTAAGGTTTTTCATCTCTGGTAATCGATTACACAGCCTTGGTAATCGATTACCAGAGGCTAAACTTGAATTATACAGCCTCAGGACATGAAATATGCAAAAATGCACTGTGTAATCGATTACACATACCTGGTAATCAATTACCAGTGGCATGTTCCTCTGTGTAATCGATTACACAGGCTGGTAATCGATTACCAGAGGCCTCCACAATGTTCCAGTTCCCTTTTTAAGCCTGGTAATCGATTACACCCCTTGGTAATCGATTACCAGAGGCTTCCCTAGCTTCCTGACCTCGTTTTCAAGCCTGGTAATCGATTACACCCCGTGGTAATCGATTACCAAAGACCATCTTAGTCTCCTGTCTTCATTTTTAAGCCTTGTAATCGACTACCCACCCTTGGTAATCGATTACCAGAGACCATATCTCACATATCAATCAAGTTTCACAGCTGGCCAGCCACCACAAGCCTCCTTGCTTTGTGGTCTTTGTTCCTTTTATCTGTTGACTGCCAGGAGCTCGCCTGCTTAGGTACATCACAGGTTCTCACTGACCAACTATGCCCGGGTTGGGTCGGGATTGGTCAAGCTTGGTTTTGGGCAATAGCACCCCACCTGACGTCCCCAAGGTCTCCTGACCCCCGCGACATATCTCCAGGTACCACTCTGTGGTCAACAATAAAAGCAGGAAGTTTCACCCTTCAACACTTCCTCATCTCAAGCTTGTAGGATTATGGGGTACCCATCACATGTGGTACTAGGTGGCGGTCGGGCGATGGTGCACAACAAGTTTTCCACATCCACAATGCGCGCATAAACCCACCATCCCCTGTTGCCCACCTCCAACTGAGCTCACGTACTCCCACGTAGTCCATATCCTCGTTTCTCTCAACACCGTGTAGATGCAATTGGCTTTGATGTTTTGATGATGATCATGATGATGTGTTGCAATTGATGCAAATGGGCTTTTCAAGATTAAAATTCAAGACAATACTTCAAGATTACAAGGCACAACATCAAGATGATCACTAGAATATTAGGAAGGGAATTCCTAATTGAATTAGCAAAGGTTTGGCCAAGTGATTTAAAATAAAAAGTGTTTTTCAAAGGTTTTACTCTCTGGTAATCGATTACCAGAGGATGTAATCGATTACCAGTGGCCAAATACGTTTTATAACAGCTATAAAAACTTGAATTCAAAATTTTAGACTGTGTAATCGATTACACAATTTTGGTAATCGATTACCAGCAGTTAGTAAACGTTTTAATTCAAATTTTAAAAGCTGTAATCGATTACACAATTACTGTAATCGATTACCAGACAGGAATTTCAGAAAATATTCTCAACAGTCACATCTTTTCATTTGGTTCTTGAATGGCCATCAAAGGCCTATATATATGTGACTTGAGACACGAATTTGCTAAGAGTTTTTTAGAACAACAAGTGTTTATTCTCTCAAAAAGCAAAATCATTTTATCCTCTTAAGAATTCCTTGGCCAATTCAATTGCAATTCATTAAGGAATTAATTGAGTG
The DNA here is from genome assembly GCF_000004515.6 of Glycine max. Taxonomy (NCBI): domain Eukaryota; kingdom Viridiplantae; phylum Streptophyta; class Magnoliopsida; order Fabales; family Fabaceae; genus Glycine; species Glycine max. The sequence continues at coordinate 14,822,721 of NC_038241.2, read as the reverse complement.
CTCAATCTGTAAAATCCATCTCTTTCTAGAGAGATTTGTTCCTCTTCTTCTTCTCATTCTCTAAGGGATTAAGAGACTGTGAGTCTCTTGTTGTAAAGGATATCTAAACACAAAGGAAGGATTGTCCTTGTGTGTTTAGATCTTGTAAAAGGAATTTACAAGATAGTGGAACTCTCAAGCGGGTTGCTTGGGGACTGGACGTAGGCACAAGGGTGTGGTCGAACCAGTATAAAACTGAGTTTGCATTTTCTCTTCCCTTAATCTCCTTTATTTATTATTGCTTTATATTCATATTCAAGTTGCTTTGTTTGAATTAATATTTAAGAAGATTGTCATTAAGGGAATTCATAACTTGAGTAAAAAAGTGAAATAGATTTTTAATTAGGGGAAACAGTTTGGAATATCTTAATTCAACCCCCCCTTCTTAAGATATCTGAGGCCACTTGTCTAACAAGTGGTATCAGAGCTTCATTCTTGTACAAAGTTTAGAAGCTTCAAGAAAAAGATGGCCTCAGCAAATTCCTTATTTCCAGAAGGGAATTCTATCAATAGACCTCCAATCTTTAATGGAGAGGGTTACCACTACTGGAAAACCCGAATGCAAATTTTTATCGAGGCAATTGATCTAAATATCTGGGAAGCCATTGAAATAGGGCCTTATATACCCACCACAGTAGAAAGAGTTTCAATAGATGGTAGTTCATCAAGTGAAAGCATAACCATAGAAAAACCTAGAGATAGATGGTCTGAAGAGGATAGAAAACGAGTACAATACAACCTAAAAGCCAAAAACATAATAACATCTGCCCTAGGAATGGATGAATATTTCAGAGTTTCAAATTGCAAGAGTGCTAAGGAAATGTGGGACACTCTTCGATTAACACATGAAGGAACTACAGATGTTAAAAGATCTAGGATAAATGCACTAACTCATGAGTATGAATTATTTAGAATGAATACAAATGAAAATATTCAGAGTATGCAAAAGAGATTTACACACATAGTAAATCATCTAGCAGCCTTAGGCAAAGAATTTCAAAATGAAGATCTTATAAACAAGGTGCTAAGATGTTTAAGTAGAGAATGGCAACCCAAAGTAACGGCTATTTCTGAATCAAGAGATTTGTCTAACATGTCTCTTGCCACTTTATTTGGTAAGTTGCAGGAACACGAGATGGAACTATTGAGATTGCACCAAAATGAAGAAAATGACAAGAAAAAGAAAGGAATTGCTCTTAAAGCATCATCCTCAATTCAAGAAGAAAGTGATCAGGATAATGATGCAGATGATGATGATGATCTAAGTTTCTTTGTAAAAAGATTCAACAAATTTCTTAAAGTAAGAGGAAATCAGAGGCGACCAAATTTTAAATCAAAGAGAAGGACAGAAAATTCATCCTCTACTCTAAAATGCTTTGAATGCAATCAACCTGGACATCTGAGGGTTGATTGTTCCATCTTCAAGAAAAAGATGGAAAAATCTGAAAAGAAAAATCATAGTGAGAAGAAACTAAAGAAAGCATACATCACATGGGATGAAAATGATTTGGAATCCTCTGATGATTCTGAAAATGAAGAGATAAATCTTTGCCTTATGGCAAAAAGTTACGAAAGTGATGAAGAGGTATCTTTGAGAAAGAAGTGGTACATAGATAGCGGATGCTCAAAACATATGACTGGAGATGCATCAAATTTTACACACATATCTCCAAAGAAAAGCGGGCATGTAACATATGGTGACAACAACAAAGGTAGAATTCTTGGAGTGGGTAAAATAGGTACAAATTCTTCAAACTCCATTGAAAATGTTCTACTTGTTGAAGGCCTTAAGCATAGCCTGCTTAGCGTTAGTCAACTATGTGACAAAGGCTATCTAGTATCATTTGATTCTCAGAAATGTCTTATAGAACATAAGCATGACATTAATATAAAGCATGTAGGACATAGAGTCAATAATGTTTACATGATAGACTTAAGCATAAAACAAGAAAACAATCATTGCTTTCTTAGTAAAGATGATGATCCATGGTTATGGCATAAAAGAATTGCTCACATAAACATGGATCACTTAAATAAATTAATTTCAAAAGATTTAGTAGTTGGTTTGCCTAAATTGAAATTTGAAAAAGATAAATTATGCGATGCATGTCAAAAGGGCAAACAAACAAGAGTCTCATTCAAATCTAAAAATGTTGTTTCAACCACTCGACCATTACAGTTATTGCATATGGATCTATTTGGTCCATCTAGAACCATGAGTTTTGGAGGAAATTACTATGCTTTAGTTATAGTTGATGATTTCTCTAGATATACTTGGACATTATTTATTACACATAAAAGTGATTCATTCCATGCATTTAGGAAACTTGCTAAAGTCATACAAAACAAGAAAAATCTCAAGATTGCATCCATTAGAAGTGATCATGGGGGTGAATTTGAAAATAAAGATTTTGAATTATTTTTTGATGAACATGGTATTGAACATAATTTTTCTGCACCAAGAACTCCTCAACAAAATGGAGTTGTTGAGAGGAAAAATAGGTCATTGGAAGAAATTGCAAGAACTTTATTAAATGATACTTCTCTTTCAAAGTATTTTTGGGCTGAAGCTGTCAATACTGCATGTTACATCATGAATAGAGCCTTGATAAGACCTATTTTAAAGAAAACCCCATATGAGTTATTTAACGGTAGAAAACCTAATATTTCTCATCTACATGTTTTTGGTTGCAAGTGCTTTGTACTTAATAATGGTAAAGATAATCTAGGAAAATTCGATGCAAAATCTGATGAAGGCATTTTTCTTGGATATTCTTTACAAAGCAAAGCATATAGAATATATAATAAGAGAACTATGAATATAGAGGAATCCATTCATGTTACCTTTGATGAATCTAATGCTATATTGTCAACAAAGAATATGCTAGATGACATTGCAGATTCTTTAGAACATATGAACATTCATGAACAAGATTCCAAAGGAAATGACAAAGGAAACAATGAAGATCCTCCAGAAGAAGGCAAATCCAATGATGCACTCCCAAGAGAATGGAAAACTTCAAGAGATCATCCCCTCGACAACATTATTGGTGATATCTCAAAAGGGGTAACAACTAGACATTCTCTTAAAGATTTATGCAATAATATGGCTTTTGTATCTATGATTGAACCTAAAAATATAAAAGAAGCCATAGTAGATGATAATTGGATCATTGCCATGCAAGAAGAACTAAACCAATTTGAAAGAAACAATGTATGGAAATTAGTAGAAAAACCTGAAAATTATCCTGTCATTGGAACAAAATGGGTTTTTAGAAATAAATTAGATGAACATGGTATAATTATTAGAAATAAAGCCAGGTTAGTAGCAAAAGGGTATAATCAAGAAGAGGGGATAGACTATGAAGAAACATATGCTCCTGTTGCAAGATTAGAAGCCATTAGAATGCTTTTGGCATATGCATCCATAATGAACTTTAAACTTTATCAAATGGATGTTAAGAGTGCCTTTCTAAATGGCTTAATTCAAGAAGAGGTATATGTTGAACAACCCCCTGGTTTTGAAATTTCTGATAAACCAAACCATGTTTATAAATTACAAAAGGCTCTTTATGGTTTGAAACAAGCCCCTAGGGCATGGTATGAACGATTAAGTAATTTTCTTCTTGAAAAAGAATTCTCCAGAGGTAAAGTGGATACCACATTATTCATAAAGAGAAAGCATAATGATATTTTGTTGGTTCAAATATATGTTGATGATATAATTTTTGGATCCACTAATGATTCATTGTGCAAGGAGTTTTCTCTTGATATGCAAAGTGAATTTGAAATGTCAATGATGGGAGAACTAAAGTACTTTCTGGGATTACAAGTCAAGCAAACTCAAGAAGGTATATTCATCAATCAATCCAAATACTGCAAGGAATTGATCAAAAGATTTGGGATGGATAGTGCAAAACACATGTCTACACCGATGAGCACTAATTGTTACTTAGATAAAGATGAATCTGGTCAGTCTATAGACATAAAACAATATCGAGGTATGATCGGATCTCTTCTTTATTTATCTGCTAGTAGACCTGATATTATGTTTAGTGTATGCATGTGTGCTAGGTTTCAATCCAACCCCAAACAATCACATCTAAGTGCAGTAAAGAGAATCATGAGATATCTATTAGGAACAATTAATTTAGGATTATGGTATTCTAAGAATTCAACATGTAACTTAATAGGATATTCTGATTCTGATTTTGCTGGATCTAAAACTGATAGAAAAAGTACAAGTGGAACCTGTCAATTTATTGGATCGGCTCTTGTCTCATGGCATAGTAAGAAACAAAACAGTGTTGCTTTATCTACTGCTGAAGCGGAGTATATCTCTGCCGGTAGTTGTTGTGCACAAATTTTATGGATGAAGCAACAATTATCTGACTATGGCATCATTCTTGATCGCATACCTATTAAGTGTGATAATACTAGTGCCATAAATCTATCCAAAAACCCAGTTCAACATTCAAGAACTAAACATATAGAGATTAGACACCACTTTCTTAGAGATCATGTCTTAAAGGGAGATTGTGTATTAGAATTTGTTGATACTAAGAATCAACTTGCTGATATTTTCACTAAACCTCTCCCCAAGGAAGTGTTTTTCTCTATTAGAAGAGAATTAGGTCTCTTAGATGTAAGAGATTTAGAAAAATAGGAATTGATTGGTTGATTGATTGGTTGATTTACTTTTTACCTTTTGATTGTAGATTATTTTGTTTGATCTTGTTTGAATTTTTGTTTTTATGATAGAATTTATGATTTCTTGTGTATATAGTAATTGAATGATTGAATTTAGTGTATTAGTAGTGAAAATTAGTCATATAGGATGTATTTGAGCATAAATATAGATATTCTCTTAGAAACTAGCCTAGGATAGGCTCTGGTAATCGATTACACATGAACAGGCAGCCTGTAATCGATTACAACATCTTGTAATCGATTACCAGAAGGCTTATTGGGCCGGTAATCGATTACCAATACCTGTAATCGATTACAATGCGTCATCTTCTATAAATACTCACGAAATCAGAGCTGCTGCGCAGCCAAAGCTTCCTCCACGTTTTCCTCCATACCTAGAACTTCAAACCTTCGATTCTCACTCAACTCTTCACCAAATCACGTCCCGTAAAGCCCAATCTTCCTCTTTTTCACTCCTCTTTCACTTCCACCGATCAAAATCCAGAAAAACTTCATCAAATGGCAGAGCCATCAAAGAAGAGAAAGGGATCATCCTCCACCGCTACCGCTGCTGCCCATCGCCGTCACGGCCCATCCGGAGCACCCACAGCACCTATTCCTCCTTCTTTGTCATCTCCAAGATCATCAACACTGTTTTCATCCGATGATCAACGTCTACGGTACCTTTCTCAGTTTTCTTCTAGAATAATCTTAGACCCTAAGTACCTAGACGTAGAGTTCTTTAATGATGAAACGTTTGATTGCTATCAAGTGTTTCAAAATTCTGGTCTTGTTGATTTCATGTCATTTAAATTGCCATATTATCCTGAACTTGTAAAGGTCTTCTACTGCAATTTAAAAATTCAGGATGGTATTATTATGTCTGAGGTGCATGGTACTTCTATGGTCATTGATCAATCACTTTTCTTTTCTTTGACTCATTTACCCAGTCAAGGTGCACCTTTTGAGGGCACCATTGTTGATGACTGGAAATTCGATTATTCGAGTCATGATGCTCGTCGCATGGTCTGCAATGATCAAGCTGACATGACCGGTAGATTGTTGGCCGGGTCATTAACTTTTGATAATCGCATCATGCATTATATCATTGTTAGAATTTTGCTTCCTCGGTCTTCAAATTTAGCACAAGCCTCTGAGGAGGATTTGATTCTTATGTGGGCTTTTCTAACCGGTCGTCAGATCGACTGGGCCCATTTGGTTCGGTACCGAATGCATAAGGCATTACGGGCCAATGCACCTCTTCCTTATCCACATTTGATTACTCTGTTTTTGCGTCATTTTCAAATTCCGCTTGATGATGAACCCTTTGTTCAAGTCAAGCGTTCCTTTGCAATTGGTGCTGGAGCAGTGACCTCCTTTGGGTATCGTAAAGATCGGAATGGACAATGGCTGAAGAAGGATGCACTCCCTCCTCAAGATGAACGTACTCCCTCACCTCCTCCTCAACGTGGAGATTCCGCACTCATGAATGAAGTCCTCTCCGAATTACGGGGTCTTCGTTCGTATGTTGGTGACCGCTTTGACTCGTTAGATTCACGCTTTGCCGGTATGGACATTCGTCTTACACAGCTTGAAGAGGATGTCGGATACATTTGTCAGAGTTTCGATCTTCCACCACCTCCTCCGTCTTCTTAGCTTTTAGATTCTGATTATTTATCTTTTATAAGCCGTGTATTTTGGCTTTTAGTTTCTTAGAATTTACATTATTATGCTAAGTACTTTGCTTATTTATCTTGTGTTTTTAAATTTCAGTCTTGGATATTTTGTGGTTGTTGACATTTTATGTTATTTAAATTCTGGTTTGATTATTTCTTGATTATGAGTTTGGCTTATTGTATTTAATACTCTGATACTTATATCTTGCTACTCCATTGTTATAACTGTGTTGATTTCCGAGTTCTTTGGCTTTTTGATGTTGCCAAAGGGGGAGAAAAAGGTTGTAGCAAAAGCTTAAGAAAAAGCTTAACAAACTTAGAAATCAAGTGATCATGTATTCCGCAATATAGGGGGAGAAAAACGGATGCACATTTTATCTATATACAATTGTTTGTTGCTTGCTTGAATCTTGATTTCAGGTATTGTATTGTCATCATCAAAAAGGGGGAGATTGTAGATGCAATTGGCTTTGATGTTTTGATGATGATCATGATGATGTGTTGCAATTGATGCAAATGGGCTTTTCAAGATTAAAATTCAAGACAATACTTCAAGATTACAAGGCACAACATCAAGATGATCACTAGAATATTAGGAAGGGAATTCCTAATTGAATTAGCAAAGGTTTGGCCAAGTGATTTAAAATAAAAAGTGTTTTTCAAAGGTTTTACTCTCTGGTAATCGATTACCAGAGGATGTAATCGATTACCAGTGGCCAAATACGTTTTATAACAGCTATAAAAACTTGAATTCAAAATTTTAGACTGTGTAATCGATTACACAATTTTGGTAATCGATTACCAGCAGTTAGTAAACGTTTTAATTCAAATTTTAAAAGCTGTAATCGATTACACAATTACTGTAATCGATTACCAGACAGGAATTTCAGAAAAATAATTTCAAGAGTCACAACTTTTCAAAGGCTTTACTCATGACCACCAATGGTCTATATATATGTGACTTAAACACGAAATTGCTGAGAGATTTTCAGTACAACAAAGTGTTTATCCTCTCAAAGAGCAAATTCATTTTATCCTCTTAAGAATTCCTTGGCCAATTCAATTGCAATTCATTAAGGAATTAATTGAGTGCTCAATCTGTAAAATCCATCTCTTTCTAGAGAGATTTGTTCCTCTTCTTCTTCTCATTCTCTAAGGGATTAAGAGACTGTGAGTCTCTTGTTGTAAAGGATATCTAAACACAAAGGAAGGATTGTCCTTGTGTGTTTAGATCTTGTAAAAGGAATTTACAAGATAGTGGAACTCTCAAGCGGGTTGCTTGGGGACTGGACGTAGGCACAAGGGTGTGGCCGAACCAGTATAAAACTGAGTTTGCATTTTCTCTTCCCTTAATCTCCTTTATTTATTATTGCTTTATATTCATATTAAAGTTGCTTTGTTTGAATTAATATTTAAGAAGATTGTCATTAAGGGAATTCATAACTTGAGTAAAAAAGTGAAATAGATTTTTAATTAGGGGAAACAGTTTGGAATATCTTAATTCAACCCCCCCTTCTTAAGATATCTGAGGCCACTTGTCTAACACACCGGGTCCCCATCAATCCTCCCAAGCTTCCACAACATCCAAGCAAAACAACATTCAAACAGCACAGTTATCACAGTCAAGCAAAACAGAGCAAAGGCAGAAAACTCTGCCAAAACACCAACCAAATCACAGCTTTTCTCACTTAAAGACCCTAGTAACAATTCCTTCGATCCAATTCGTTAACCGTTGGATCGACTCCAAAATTTTACTGGAAGTCTATAGTACATAAGCCTACATTTTGACCGTTGGGATCTACTAGCAAACATTCAGAACTCATTCTGCACTACTCTTTCCACAGCCAACCACACACAAGCATTTTTCTGCACAAAGCCAAAATCCTGCTGCACCTATTTTGACAGCAAAATTCTGCATAAGTGCAGATTTCGAAAATCACACTTTCCCTCATCCAATCTTGCCCAAATCAATTCCTACAAGTCCCAAATCATGTATCAATCATGTCTAAACCAAAGTCAAGCTTTAAAGCACAGCAACACAGAATCTAGGTGTCCAACACCCTTCCATTCAATGGGTTTTCTAGGTTTGAAAAGTGAAATTTAGAATGAGGTAAATTTGAAGCAAACTCTCACCTCACACAAGTCTATAACATCAATCTAAACTTGCTCAAACTGGATTTACACCTAAAATCTCACCGAATCAAAATTTGACTCCTCAACACCCAATTTTGCCCTAGAAATGGCTCTTGGTTCACTTTGGTTATTTGCTTTTCCCTCTAGCACAGCCTAACCTTTCTCATAAGTCCTAAATGACATTTCAAGCTAAGATTAACTCACTCTAACCTCTAAATACTACCAATTCCAGATTTGGCCTTCCAGCCCTCAAAAATTCACTCTTTTTCCACTCATAACACCACATTTTCACTTTCTAACCCTAGGTTAATTCTACCCTTCATCTCTAACAGTTTCCATAAGCAATTTCAGCACATGAACATCACAAGCATCATCACAAAAACCCTAAAACAGAATGGGTATGTTTAACTCATCCAAACATGGCAATTTCAACAAGCTTTCAACAAGTTTCTTCACAAATAACTATCATGAAGCAGAAAACTAGCAAGACTACCCATCATATCTCCCAAAACCCCATACCCACGAAAATCAAAGGAGAAAGAAGTCCACCCAAACCTGAAATTTCGAAGTCCCACTCGTAGCCACGCACTTCACGACTCCAAAAATGCTCTCCTTTCGCGATTTGGAGCAGAAATGATGGCCAAAGGTTGGAGCTTTGTTGGGAAACAATGGTAGAGGAAGAAGAGAAGAAGAAGGCTGCGTGAGAGAGAGGGAGAGCTTCTGAATTTTTCTGCTTTGGCTGAGTGAGGAGAGAGAAAAGCTTTTTGGTTTTAAATAAAGGGTTTTCTCTTTTTCTATTATTTTATTTAAGCAATGCCACATGTCTCCATTTGAGTGGAGCAAAACGGGCCCACTTTCCCTTTTGACTGTGACCCATACTCAGCCACAAAAGTGAGAAAAATCTGACCTTTGAAACCCTAAAATCCTGTCTCGGTTTGCGTGCCGTTTCTCTGGTTCCAGTTCCTCGCGTTTCTCTGCGTCCGTCGGGGCCAGTTTTCGAAAGCAAACAATATATATATCAAAATGCTCAGAATAAAACCCCGAGCGTGGTTCAGAGGTTGGTTTCGTTAAATTCTAAGTCGCACACAAAACGATGATTTTTAAACTAATTAATTAAGAATTAACCCATAACCTCCCAGTTATGGATTTCTCTTCCTTAATTAGCCTAACCCGCGTATCTTGCCCCCACTATTCCTACTTCTACCAAGAACATATAGGCATATACATTGAATAATACTTATATATATATAATCATTCAAAATACATCGTTTCCAAAAATTCCGGGTAGAAATTTCCAGGATGTTACACAAGCTGCCCTCACCACCGGATTTCTGAGCAACTCCTTCTTTAATATTTCTTTGAGGGACTTAGCAACATGGAGAGAAGTATGATTGATGCTGCCAGTGGTGGAGCTCTTGGTGATATGACCCCTGCTGAGGCTAGGAACTTGATTGAGAAGATGGCTTCCAACTCCCAACAATTCAGTGCAAGAAATGATGTTATTGTCCTTAGAGGAGTCCATGAGGTGGCCACAGATTCATCCTCATCTAATGAAAATAAAAAGCTTAAGGGAAAACTTGATGCCTTGGTCCACCTAGTAACTCAGCTTGCCATGAATCAGAAATCTGCACCTGTTGCAAGAGTATGTGGTCTATGTTCTTCTGCAGATCACCATACAGATCTTTGTCCTTCTTTGCAACAATCTGGAGTCAATGAGCAACCTGAAGCTTATGTTGCAAACATTTATAATAGACCCCCTCAGCAGCAAAACCAACAACAACAGAATAATTATGATCTTTCAAGCAACAGATACAATCCAGGTTGGAGAAATCATCCAAATTTGAGATGGGCAAGTCCTCCACAACAACAACAGTCTGTCCCTCCTTTCCAGAATGTTGCTGGTCCAAGCAAGCCATATGTTCCTCCTCCAATACAGCAACAACAATCACAACAAAGACAACAAGCAACTGAGGCTCCTCCTCAACCTTCCTTAGAAGAGTTAGTGAGGCAAATGACCATCTAGAATATGAAATTTCAACAAGAGACAAGAGCCTCCATTCAGAGTCTGACAAATCAGATAGGGCAGATGGTTACTTAGTTGAACCAAGCTCAGTCCCAAAATTCTGACAAATTGCCTTCATAAACTGTGCAGAATCCAAAAAATGTGAGTGTCATCACCTTGAGGTCTGACAACCAAATTCAAGTGCCTCCACCAGTAGCAACACCTGCACCTGAACCTGTCAAGCTTCATTTTACACCTGAAAAAGAGGATGAGATAGTTGCACAAAAGAGAAAGCTTTCTAACAAAAATTTTCATGCAGGTGAACCTTCTTCTAGTAATTCTGACTTGCAGCAGCCTTTTATCCCTCTTCCATTCCCACCTAGAGTAATTCCAAACAAAAAAATGGAAGAAGCAGAAAAGGAGATCTTGGAGATCTTCGAGAAAGTAGAGGTGAACATACCTCTGCTAGATGCCATCAAGCAGATTCCAAGATATGCCAAGTTTCTAAAGGAGCTGTACACCCACAAAAGGAAGCTCAAAGGCAATGAAAGGATTAGCATGGGCAGAAATGTGTCAGCATTGATAGGTAAATATGTTCCTCACATTCCTGAGAAATGTAAGGACCCAGGTACTTTCTGTATACCTTGCATTATTGGGAACAGTAAATTTGAGAATGCCATGCTAGATCTAGGAGCATCAGTTAGTGTCATGCCTCTGTCCATTTTCAATTCTTTATCTCTTGGACCTTTACAATCTACAAATGTGGTGATTCATTTGGCAAATAGAAGTGTTGCTTACCCCGCAGGTTTCATAGAGGATGTGTTGGTTGTGGCGTCCCTAAATAATGAATGGTTTAATAGTAATGATTTAAATAACAAAAACCATGGGAATTTTTTTTTTCTTTTTCGTTTCTTTCTCTTTTTCACAGTAATTAAATTCAGAAGGAAAATCATCACTATAGAGTCCTGAATGGCCAGTTCACAACTCTATTCTGAGTCATTTCTTTCTGATCACGCATAACCTCTAAACTATTTTTCTCTTTCAAAAATAAAAGTATATCAGCCATCATTTTAGGTCGTCACGAGTAAAATAATAAAATAAAATACGGTCGGTAAACTCTCTTGCAAATAAAGTTTGTTAACACATTCTTTTCGAATGACAAGATTAATCATAAGTACATTCATCATCGAAAGCTGTCCAAAATATGGGAGTTTTGCAAAATACATAGTGTCATCCAGAGCAAAGGTATCCAATGTGGTGGCTTCAGCCACATGTATACATTCATCAAATTCCTATACAATAGGTCTACCCATACAAAAAAACAAAAGAGTAAACCTAATTGTCTGTACTAGATACACCTACCCCCAAAAAGTATATAATCCTAGTCTAAGGAGCCGTCTGCTATGATGAAGAACCTCCGCTAGTCGCTATCCCTCCAAGACCGCTCTCCTCCGTAGAGTCTGCCTCATGACGTCCTCGGAAGAATCCACCTCAGGGAGTGGGTCCTCATCACCCTATAGAAAGTCAAGAGCATCCACAACAGGCTCAGGAGGTAGCTCCTCTGGGTCCTCCTCAGGGTCTTCCTCAGATGACGTCACCTCTATCACTTGGACTGGCTCCACTAGTAGATATGGAGTAGGTGTAGGTAATATCCACTCCACAGTGTGCTGAAGCGTGCGTGCTGGTTCCTCTGGATGTACCAACGAAGTAGCCGTGAGTCGGATCGTGCCACGAAATCAGCACCTCGCATTGCCTTCGAGGGTCTCCCAAACTCCCTCTAGGCACTCCATCTCCACTCGGTCATGGATGAATTGCGCTTCCATCGCGATCTACAAGAAATAAAAGAAAAGTGGGTAGACTCTTTCACGAGAGACCTAACTACAATAGCAACACAATGCGTCCCATAACCACTACATGCAATTAAAAGGTGTGCCTCAAGGCTTTTCTTCTCTGGTAATCGATTACACAGCATTGGTAATCAATTACCAGAGGCCAAACTCGAGTTACAAAGCTTCAGAACATGAAAACCTGCAATATGCACTGTGTAATCGATTACACATAACTGGTAATCGATTACCAGTGGCCTGTTACTCTGTGTAATCAATTACACAGTATTGGTAATCGATTGCCAGAGGCCTCCACAACATACTGTCTCCATTTCTAAGCCTAGTAATCAATTACACCCATTGGTAATTGATTACCAGAAGCCCTCTCACGCTCATGATCCCATTTTTAGGCTTGGTAATCGATTACACACCCTTGGTAATTGATTACCAGAGACCATCTTAACTTCCTGTCTTCATTTTTAAGCCTTGTAATCGATTACCCACCCTTGGTAATCGATTACCAGAGGCTATATTCCACATATTACTCAAGATCCATAGCTGGCCAGCCACCACACAAGCCTCCTTGCTTTGTGGTCTTTGTTCTTTTATCGGTTGACTGCCAGGAGCTCCCCTGTTTAGGTACATCACAGGTTCTCACTGACTGACTATGCCCGAGTTGGGTCAGGATTGGTCAAGCTTGGTTTTGGGCAATAGCACCCCACCTGACGTCCCCAAGGTCTCCTGACCCCCGCGACATATCTCCAGGTACCACTCTGTGGTCAACGAATAAAAGTAGGAAGTCTCACCCTTCCATACTTCCTCTCTTCAAGCTTGTAGGATTATGGGGTACCCATCATATGTGGTACTAGGTGGCGATTGGGCGATGGTGCAAGTCGACTTTCCACATCCACAAATCACACATAAATCCACCATCCCCAGTTGCCCACCTTCAACTGAGCTCACGTACTCCCACGTAGCCCTTATCCTCGTTCCTCTCAACACCGGGTCCCCATCAATCCCTCCAAGCTTCCACAACATCCAAGCAATTCAAAATCCAAACATCATGCACTATCAAAAACAAGAAAACAGGGCAGAGGCAGAAAACTCTGCCCAAAACACAAACCAATACCACAACTTTCCTTACTCACATACCCCAGTAACATTCTCTTCGTTCCAATTTGTTCACTGTTGGATCGACTCAAAAATTTTACTGGAGGTCCCTAGTACATAAGTCTACATTTTGACCGTTGGGATCTGCTAGAAAACGTCCAGAACCCAATATGTACTACCCTTTTCCACAACCAGCAACACACAACACTTTCTGCACAAACACAATTTTCTGTTGCACAAAATTTGACAGCTTTTTGCTACACAAATTGGGCAGATTTCGAAATCCCCCTTGCCATAATCCAAATTTTCCCAAATTGGATCCTACAAGTCCTAAATCAAGTATAAATCATACCTAAACCAAAGACAAGCTTCAGACCAAAGCAACTCAAAATCTAGGTATCTAAAACCCCTCAATTTAGTGGATTTTCAAGGTTTGAGAAGTGAAAATGAGAATGGGGTAATTTTGGAGCAAACTCTCATCCTCACACAAGTCTATAACATTAATCTAAACTCGCTCAAACTGGTTTTACGACGAAAACTCTACCGAATCAAAATTTGACTCCTCAACACCCAATTTACCCTAGAAATGGCTCTTGCCCTCACTTTGGTCATTCATTTTCCTCCTTTGCACAGCCCAAGCTTTCCCACAGTCCTAATTGACATTTCAAACTAGGATTAACTCACTTTAATCTCCAATTACCACTAAATCCAGATTTAGCTTTTCAAATCCTTAAAGCATCACACTTTTCCACTCATATCACTACATTCTCACTTTTTAACCCTAGGTTAACTCTACCCTTCATCTCTATCAGTTTTCCATCAGCCATTTCAGCATACAAGCATCACAAGCATCATCATAAAAACCCTAAAATAGAAAGGGTAAGCTTGACTCATACCAAACATGACAAGTTTAACATGCTTTCATCAAATTTCTTCACAAATAACTATCATGAGGCATAAACCTAGTAAAACTACCCATCATAACTCCCAAAACCCAATACCCACGAAAATTCATGTGAGAAGAAGTCTACCCAAACCTAAAATGTGAAGTCCCACAATGGAGAGGTGCGCTTCACGACTCCGAAAATGGCTTCCTTTCGCGATTTGGAGCAGAAATGGTGTGCAAAGGTTGGAGCTTTGATGGAGCTTCAATGGTGAGGAAGAAGAAAGGAATAGCATCGTGAGAAAGAGAGGGAGAAAAGCTTCTGAAATTTTGGGCTGAGTGAGGAGAGAGAACGTGGCTTTTAGTTTAAAAGGCTTTTTCTCTTTTATTTTTTTTTTAAAAAAAAGATGTGCCACATGTCTTCTTTTGAGTGGAGCAAAAAGGGGCCCACTTTTTCTCTTGATGTGACTCATACTCAGTCACAAGAAGTGAAAAATCTGACCTTTTGAAATGCTAAAATCTTGCCTCGATTTGCGTGCCGTTTCTCTAGTTCTAGTCCCTCGCGTTTCTCTGCACCCGTCGGGGCCAGTTTTCGAAAGTAGGCAATATATATATATCAAAACGCTCATAATGAAACCTCGAGCATGGTTCAGAGGTTGGTTTCGTTAAATTTTAAGTTGCACGCAAAACGATAATTTTTAGACTAATTAATTGAGAATTAATCTATAACTATCCAGTTATGGATTTCTCTTCCTTAATCAGCCAAACCCGCGTATCTTTCCCCCAATATACCTACTTCTACCAGAAGTATATATATATATATATATATATATATATATATATATATACACTGAATAATGCTTATATATAATCATTCAAAATGCATCGTTTACAAAATTCCGGGTAGAAATTTCCAGGATGTCACACTGGTTCGGGTTGGTGAACTTATTTTTCCTGTTGATTTTTATGTTCTTAATATGGAAGAGGGATTTTCCCATGGTTTAGTTCCAATTATTTTAGGCAGACCATTTATGAAAACAGCCCGAACCAAGATAGATGTTTATGCTGGCACATTGTCTATGGTATTTGGTGATATTGTTGTTCATTTTAACATTCTTGATGCCATGAAACATCAATCTGAGGCTCATTCTACTTTTCATGCTAAGATAATTGATCAGATTGTTGATGATTATATGTTTGATTTTGATTTTGTTCTTCATGGTAGGAAACATCCATTTTTATCTGATCTACACACTTGTCATTCCTTATGCATTGAATCTGAATCTGAGTTTGAATTTGATCATGTATCTGATTTTTATGCTGAGAATGAATCTGAATTTGAGTTCAGTTCTGATTTTCTGGGTGTTGTACCTCTTGATGTTGATTTTTTAGAGTCAGAATGCACTAACCATGTTGCAAGAAGTACATATACTTCTGACTTGCTTTATGAGGTACAGGCTGAGGAACCTTCTTCTTCTCCTACCATGGTTCCTCCCATTGTTCAGCCACCACCCACACCAGAGTTGAAGCCCTCACCAGCAACCCTTCAATATGCTTACTTGGAGGACAAGGAAAAACTTCCTGTGATCATCTCTGCCTCCCTTGCTGCTGAGCAAGAGGAGAAGTTGTTGCTAGTTCTCAAGAAGCACAAGAAAGCCATTGGATGGACTTTAGCAAACATTCCTGGTATTAGCCCATCTACCTGCATGCATAGGATACTTTTAGAGGATGGAGCTAAGCCAGTGAGGCAGCCACAGCAGCGACTCAACCCCGTCATTCTAGATGTGGCGAAAAAGGAAGTGACCAAGCTCTTACAAGCTGGAATCATCTACCCCATTTCTGACAACTAGTGGATGAGTCCAGCCCAAGTGGTTCCTAAGAAGACAGGCCTTATAGTAATCAAGAATGAGAGGGATGAGCTTATCCCCACAAGAGTGTAGAACAGTTGGCGAGTCTGCATTGATTATAGGAGGCTGAACCAGGTGACCAGAAAAGATCATTTTCCCCTGCCATTCATTGACCAAATGCTTGAGCGCTTGGCAGGTAAATCTCATTACTTTTTTCTTGATGGTTTTTCTGGTTATTTACAAATTCATATTGCTCCTGAGGATCAAGAAAAGACCACATTCACCTGTCCCTTAGACACTTTTGCCTATAGGAGGATGCCCTTTGGCCTATGCAATGCCCCTGGTACCTTTCAGCGGTGTATGCTTAGTATTTTCAATGATTTTTAGAGAGTTGCATAGAGGTGTTTATGGATGGTTTTACTGTTTATGGATCCTCTTTTGATACATGTTTAGATAGTCTAGATAGAGTTCATAGTAGATGCATTGAGACTAACCTTGTGCTGAATTTTGAAAAATGTCACTTCATGGTAGAACAAGGTATAGTTTTAGGGCATATCATTTCCAGTAGGGGCATAGAGGTAGACCCTGAAAAAATAGATGTTATTTCACAATTGCCTTACCCCTCTTGCGTGCAAGAGGTTCGTTCTTTTCTTGGTCATGCCGGGTTTTATAGGCGCTTTATCAAGGATTTTAGCAAAGTGGCCCTTCAACTATCCAATCTGCTGCAAAAGGAGGTGAAGTTTGATTTTGATGATCGGTGCAAAGAGGTTTTTGATTGCCTCAAGCGTGCGGTGACTACCACCCCTATCATTCAGGCACCTGATTGGACAGCCCTATTTGAGCTAATGTGCGATGCATCCAATTACGCATTGGGGGTTGTCCTTGCTCAAAAGATTGATAAGCTGCCTCGGGTGATCTACTACGCTTCCAGAACTTTGGATGCTGCTCAAGCAAATTACACTACCACAGAGAAGGAGCTATTAGCGATAGTTTTTGCTCTTGAAAAATTTCGTTCATATTTGCTTGGTACTCGTGTTATTGTTTATACTGACCATGCAGCTCTGAAGTACCTGTTGAAGAAGGCTGAATCAAAGCCTAGATTGATCAGGTGGATGCTTCGGCTCCAAGAGTTTGATTTGGAGATCCGTGATCGGAGCGGTGCACGGAACCTCATGGCTGACCATCTGAGTAGGATTGAGCATGTGTATGAGGACTCACCCATTCAAGATGATTTTCCAAATGACCATTTGTACATTCTGTATAGTTTTTCCTCCCTTAGCATCTAAAGCTCAAAATGATAAAATTAAGAGTGATGCTAAGCATTATATTTGGGATGACCCCTATTTATGGAAGTTGTGCAGTGACCAGGTTATTAGGACATGCATTCCAGACCATGAGATCGACTCGGTCCTGCAATTCTGTCATTCTTCTGCACCAGGTGGTCATCTTGGCATATAGAGGACACCTCGCAAGGTGCTTGACTGCGGTTTCTATTGGCCCACCATCTTCAAGGTTGCGTAGAGAATCTGTAGCATTTATTAGCGTTGTCAGAGAGCAGGCGGCTCACTTTCATGGAGACAGCAAATGCCTCAACAACCCATGTTATTCTGTGAGGTGTTTGATGTCTGGGGTATAGATTTTATGGGGCCTTTCCCTGTCTCTTTTGGTTTTGTTTATATTCTCCTTGTTGTTGATTATGTTTCAAAATGGGTGGAAGCCAAACCCACAAGAACTAACGATGCTAAGGTTGTTGTGGATTTTGTTAGATCTAATCTGTTTTGCAGGTTTGGAGTCCCTAGAGCCATCGTTAGTGATCAAGGCACCCATTTTTGTAACAGATCCATGTATGCCTTGCTCAAAAAGTATGGGGTCGTACAAAGAATTTCCACACCTTACCACCCCCAAACTAATGGGCGGGCTGAGATTTCAAACAGGGAGATAAAGGGATCTTGGAGAAGATTGTGCAGCCGAACAGAAAGGATTGGAGCACTAGGCTGGATGATGCTCTTTGGGCGCATAGGAATGCCTACAAAGCACCCATAGGAATGTCTCCTTATCGGGCTGTCTTTGGCAAGGCATGTCATCTTCCTGTAGAGATAGAGCACAAGGCCTACTGGGCTGTAAAGACCTGTAACTTCTCTATTGATCAGGCTGGAGAGGAAAGGAAGTTGCAACTAGGTGAGCTAGATGAGATCCGTTTAGAAGCCTATGAGAATTCCAAATTCTACAAGGAGAAGACCAAGAAGTTCCATGACAGCTTGATAGCTAAGAAGGACTTCGTGGTTGGACAGAAAGTTTTATCGTACAACTTTAGGCTCGGACTCATGAGTGGTAAGTTGAGGTTAAAGTGGATTGGTCCTTTTGTGGTGACTAATGTCTTTCCTTATGGTACAGTTGAAATCAAAAGTGAATCCACAGATAAGAGCTTCAAGGTCAACGGACACCGGCTGAAACCATTCCTCACAAATCCCTCCTTATTGGATGTAGTAGTGGAGGAGACCTCCTTACTTCACCCTACTTCTCTTCTGCCATGACTTGGGGAGTTTTCTTTTTCTATCTCCTTCTTTTCTTTTGTTGCACTTGTCCAATTTTATTGATTTTTTTGATTGCTCTTGATCTTGTAATTGTGCTGCATTGAGGACAATGTGTTGTTTAAGTGTGGGGGGGGGGGGGGAGATTGTTCTTTAATTTTGTTGATTTTGTTGGGTTTTCTAGTTTAATTTTTTTAGGTTTTCTAGGTTAATTTTGTTATTTTGGTTTTATGTTTTATGTACAACATTGCATGTTTCTCTTTGAATTATAGGTTATGTACATGTAATGGGTAATTGTTTTTGAAATAGGAGTTTATTGGCATTTTGTGAATTGAAATCCTTGTTTTTCTCTGCATGTCAAGTTAGTTTTGAAAGTTCGAATTGGAAATGATAGATTTACCCTTGGTGAGAATTTGAGTCGTCATCGTCTATTTTATTCGGTGTGTTTTGCCCCATTGATTGCTTGCACAATAGCATTGGCTTGACTCTTGTTGATACTTCTTGCTTCACATGCATGTTGGGAGATGATTTAGGCATTTTGTTCTTATAAGCCTCTAGCCAAATAAGCCTACCTTGAATTAATTCCTTTGATAGCCCCTTTGAGCCTATGTTCCCCTTTCTTTGTTTTGAAGCTCATTACAAGTCTTAAGTGAAAAACCATGATCTCACCCTACCCTTAAGGAATTTTGGAGCTTTGGAATTGTTTTGGGAATAAGTGTGGGGGGGTATGTTTCATTGGATGATATGTTTTTTTTGCCATGCTTGATGATGTATTTTGGCCATGCTTGATGTATATACATATATTGCCTAATTGTTGCTTTATTTTTCAATTGCTACTGTTCACGTTCAAAAAACAAACAAAAAATGAAAAAAATGAAAAAAAAAGGAAAAAGAATGAAGTTGAATACATGAGGTCTTGGTTTGAAGACTTGGATTGGTTTAAGGACTTGGTTGACTTTTTTTTGGGTTTACTTTTTATGCTTAATTTTTAATTTTGGTTTTGGGGTTTACTACTTTTTCTTAGTTCTCACTTAATCCTCATTGCTCCTCTATTCCTTTGGGTTTTAGCTACTTATCCCATACTTTTCCTCTACCTTGTCCTTGGCCCCATTACAACCTTAAAAGACCTTTTGATCCTCATGCACATGTGTTTGTGGTGTGGTTGTCAATTTTAGAGTCTTGCCAAGTCTATGTGGTGTTTGTTTTCATGGGTGCTCTGAGAGTAAACAGTAGCCTAGACACTTGAGAGATAGAGTGCATATCATATGAGGCTTTATCACTTTTCATTCTTGAGCTTATTGACTATCTTGCCATGTTTGAGATGCTTGGATGATTTTCATGACTGTCTTGATTCTTTAACTCTCAAGATGTTGGATATTGCCCATTCCTTTCATTCCTTGAGATTCATTAAGAAATATGTAATTGTTTTTGTGTTTGTTTGTTTCTCTTTAATGTCTCTGGATTTGTTCTTTGCTTTGCTTTTTGATTTTGCCCAGGAGTGCAAAAGGCTAAGTGTGGGGGGATTTGATGTGTCATTATTTTCTCCTATTTTTTAACCCTTTTTGTCACCATTTTAATTACTGATTAGCCTTAACTGTCAAATTAATTATGCAATTTTATCATTTGGGCCTACTTGACTAATTTTGTGTTTTTAATTTAATTTCAGGAGAATTATAAGCAATTGGGCTTGGACTTGAAGAGAGCAGACAATTTTATTTTATCAAATCTTATCTTATCCAGATTTTATTTCGTCCAGATTTTATTTCATCCAATCTTATCTTATCTTGTCCAGATTTTATTTTATTTATGGGCTTGGACTTATGACATATTTGTAAGCTTTGGGGCTAAGGACCTATATAACAGCACCAGGGTTTTAGTTTAGGGAGTTTTTTTGGGAGAGGAGAATAATTCTAGGATTTTAGAATTCCAGTTTTTACTGTTCATGCGCACTGTTCACGTAGAATAAAATTTGTTTTCTGCAATTTTGTTTCTGCTTCAATCTATAATTTCGTTTGTATTGATTAATGGAAGGCTAAGTCTCTAGCGTTGTTTTCTCTTGAGGATCAAGCACAACTCTCTTTGAGGTTTTGTTATTACTATTGAATTCTGATCAGTTTTTCCTCTTCACCAATTACTCTGTATTTGTTGCTATTAATCCATGCATGCTTAGAGCTTGATTAATTGTCTCTGCGCTTAATTTACGTTCATGCTTAATGATCAGTTTCATTCATGATTAATTGGTGTATGTGTTGCTTAATCACATAATGACAGCCTTATGTTAATTTTCGCTTAGTAATTTAATTTAAGGTTGCATTAAGTGGTTGAACTGATTAAGGATAAATTCTTGTAACCTAGGATAAAAGACTTGCTTGTGAATCAAGGGGAAACAACATGTTTTAAATCTATTATTTCTTTAATTCGAATTTGCTAGCGGTTTAATTTACAAAAACAAACACCCCCCCCCCAATTTCTTATTGTTTTATTACTATTTGTTATGAATGTTTGGTTGACCATTGCTCGTTGGGAGACGACCTAGGATCACTTCCTAGATACTGCATTTTTAATGTTTATTTGATTTGGGTACGGCCTCGATCATGCCCTAACATACAAGGGCTGAAAAATCCTACATTACTAGGGTGCCCTCCCTACACTATGGTGCCCTAAATACAAGGCCCAAAAACAATGAAACCCTAATCTAATATGTACAAAGATAAGTGGGCTCATACTTAGCCCATGGGCCCAAAATCTACCCTAAGGCTCATGAGAACCCTAAGGCCTTCTCCTGCATCTCTGGCCCAATCTTCTTAGAGTCTTCTATCCAATGCCCTTCGGGGGTAGGATTGCATCATCTCCCCCCCCCCTTTGAAAAGGATTTGACCTCAAATTCAGATGTTCTTGAAACTTTGGGCTTCTTCCCTCGACACCTGTAAAAAGAATAAAAACATATATATATTAGTGGTGTTGGTATGTTAGAGTAGGGTAAAATCTGAAAACCCCTTTTTCTGGGCATCTTCCCACGAGGGAACATGGTTCCTCACCAACTCAATGAGTGGTGCTACAAGTATAGAAAAAAATGGGACAAACCTTTTGTAGAAGTTTGTTAAGTCATGGAAGCCCCAAATTTCCTTTATATTTGGTGGAGTGGGCCACTCAGGAATGACCTTTATTCTCTTAGGGTCCGTGGGAACCCCTTGATCACTATTTACAAAATTAAGGAAAGTAATGCAATAAAGTATACCTTTTTCTATATTTTAATGTTGATTACTCCTACCAAAAAGTATGACAAACCTAAGGTGTCCTATATGAGCAACTAGGTTAGTATTAAAACCAAAAATAAGAACAAACCTACCTAATGAGTCCCTATGTATGTGAATCATGAAGATGATGGATGCATGGGTGATTTTACAAAAGAGGGTTGAACCTCTCAACACATTCATCATACCACTTATCATAGGGATTTGGTGCCTCACAATACCTATTTTGGGCACCTATAAACAACAAGGTTTTAAGCTCTTACAAACCAAACCCTCATCCAACAATTCCTTTACTTGAGGAATAACCTCAAGCTCAAGAGGTATGGCAGTGCTAAGGGAGGTTTCCCTTTATAGGAGAAGGTAGAATGATTGTTTAAGAAGGAGTGTTCTTTTGATATCATCTTTTGTTGCAAAATGATTTTCCTTCTTAACAATCTTCTTGGAGGAATCCTTTTCTTCTTTTTCCTTTCCCTTGTCCTATGAAGACAAGGCCTTATTATCCTTCTTTTTCTTTTGTTTTTCTAGTTTTTCTTCCTATCCCTCTTATCATCTTTGGGCTTAGAAGGTGCAGCCCCTAAGATGCCTTGACCTTGGTCTTTCTTTGGATTAGAGTGAGAGCCATAAGATTTTGAAGTAGGCTTCCTTTTAAGTTGTTGCTCTACCCTTATGCAAAGTTGGACTAGGTCATCCAGGTCCCTATATAGAAGGAGATCAACCTTGTTCCTCACTTCCATATTAATTCCACTAAGGAACCTAGCAATACTTTTTCTTTCCTCCTCCCTAAGCCCAACTCTCAAAAGGAGTAGTTCCATTTGTTGCCTATAGCCTTCAACACTCATACTCCCTTGTCTAAGCCTTTGGAGCTTGTCTATAAGCTCCCTTTTATAGTAGGAGGGGATGTGCCTCTTCCTAAGGGAACTTTTCAAGTCATTCCAATACTCTACTGGAGGATCCCTATGAATCCTTCTTTCCCTAACAAGGGAAGTAATCCAATAGAGGGCATACCCTTGGAAGCTAAGGGTAGCCAAAGAAACCTTCCTTTCCTCTCTTGTATGATGACAAGCAAAGAGTTGCTCAACCTTTATTTCTCAATCTAAATAAGCCTCTACATTGTCCTTCTCATGGAAGTATGGGAGGTTAATGTTAGCCTCTTGAGGCTTTCTTTCCTTTTCTCTCCTATAGGAGTGAGGTCTAAGATGTGACGTATGCCTTCCTTTATAATAGTCACTAAGTTCTTCACTTAGTCTCTTACAAGAGTCATGACTACTATATAAGGCATGTGTCGCAACCTACCCTTCGGCGGGAGGGCGACGCGAGACTCACGGGTGCGTCTTCCAAGAAAGGAAAATGCGCGGAGTCACCACCAACGTTTATTCAAGGAAAACGTCGGAAAAACCAGAAAAGACGTGGTCTACGAACTTTAAGTGAAAGTTTCGGGAGTTGTATTTACGCACGGGGAAGGTATTAGCACCCCACGCGTCCGTCACAAGGGGTGACAGCCTTTTAATCAAGTGTGCAAACATGACTTCAATTTGTTTTATTTTCCTTTTTTACGTTCTTATGTCCTTTTATGCCTTTTTGTATTCTTTTATCTTTTTGTGGTCGACAAGGATGTTTCCCTTGCTCCTACGTATTCCTCAATTGTGATAAGGAAATTAGACCTACGTAGTTCTTTGAGAACTAAACGTTGGTTAAATTGTTTTTATCCTTTTTTTGCAAGATATATTTTTATTGAATGAAAGGTCATTTAAGGCGTTGGACCATTAAACGATCTTTCGATTCTTTTGAAAGGAGAGAAAACATTAAGGCATTGGACCATTAATGATCTCGTGGTTTTTTGAAAGAGGTGACGAAGCTATGTGTTGTTTTTAGGCTTTAGAATCCACGTCTAACCAATAAAAGCGAAAAAGACCATTTCAAGGCGTTGGACCTTTAAAAATGGTTTTTAGGTGATGACAAAAGCTTGGTTTATGAATTGATTTTAGCCTTAGTTTCACTTTGATTATTATTCAATTCGATTAAGAAAGAAAATCCCAAAGAAAAACGTCCGATTGATTTTTTTTATTTTTATTAAGATATTTTTTTTATTATATTATTATTATTTTGCCACTTTTTGGTTTTAAACGTGGTTACGGCATGAAAGATCGGCTGAATTTTATTCTAACAGAAATTAAAAGATATGACAACTCAAATGATCAATGGAAATTTATTTTATTTTTTGATTAGGCGAGAAAGTGACTTAAATAAATGACTAAAGCACGTCAAAAGGGGGTACGGAAAGCAAATGAAATAAAAATAAAAGCACGCGAAACAAGTGGGGACCACTAAAGGCACATAGAATGAATTGAAAGGTTCGATTTGGGAACTTACCGATTGAAGACCGAAGAACGACGAGGAACGAATGAAGAACGATGAAGAACGGTGGAAAACCTTCGTGAAATCGCCCACGAAAACGGCTTGGATTTTCTTCACGGAAACAATTTTTCTCACTAATTTTAAGTGATTCTCAGATACCAGGAGAGTTGAACGAATTTGTTCTGCCCTCCTTCCCCTATTTATAGGGGAAAAGAGGGAGGTGGTTGCCGCCCAGGCGAGCTGGGTTGCTTCCACCAGAAGGCACCGCCTTCTGTTGGAAGATCCTGGAAGGCCCAAGTGGGCCTGATTACTATTTGTACACCCCTGTTTACTAAATACATCCCCTCTGTCCTTTTTTGCTGATTCTTTTTTTGTAACGTTACGGAACTTTACGAATTACGTAACAATACTTGTTTTCTTTCCGTAATGTCACGAAACCTTACGGATTACGCAATCGTCCCTTCTTTGGCTTCCAGAATGTTACAGAACTTTACGGATTGCACATTAACACTTCCTTTCAACTCTCGACATGTCGCGGAATTTCACGGATTGCCTAACGATGGGTGCCAAGTGCCTCGAAGTGGTCAAGCGAGGGTCGCATCCCAACAAATAGATGGTTCCCGGACGAAATTAGGGTATGACAACATGTTTTAGGGGTAAGCAAAGAGTTGTTCAACCTTCATTTCCCAATCTAGGTAGGCCTCAACATTATCTTTTCCATGGAAATATAGGAGGCTAATGTTAACCTCTTGAGGCCTTCTATCCTTTTTTCTTCTTTGGGAGTGATGTTTAGTATGTGACCTATGGCGCCCTCTATAATAGTCGTTAAGTTTTGTAGAAGCAAGTTTCATGATGATGCCAAAAGCCCAAGTGATTGATTCAAGATTGATTCAAGACTTCAAGATCAAGCATCAAGAATCCAATCCAAGATTCAAGAGAAGAAATCAAGAAGCAACAAGTCAAGACTTCATATAGGATAAGTATTAAAAGATTTTTTCAAAAACCAAATAGCACAGTTTTGTTGTACAAAAGAATTTTCTCAAATTTTCTAAGTTACCAGAGTGATTACTCTATGGTAATCCATTACCAATTATCAGTAATAGATTACCAATGACTAGTTTGGTTTTCAAATGATTTGTAACGTTCCAAAATGTTTTTCAAATAGTGTAATTGATTACACTATATTAGTAATCGATTACAAGTGAATCTGAACATTGGAATTCAAATCCAATTGTGAAGAGTCACAACTTTTCATAAAATGCATTGTGTTATCGATTACACCTTTGTGGTAATTGATTACCAGTGAACAGTTTTGAAGAAAAAGTTAAGAGTTATAACTCTTAACATGGTTTTCTCAAAAGTCATTACTCTTCCAATGGTTTCTTTGACCAGACATGAAGAGTCTATAAAAGCATGACTTTGGCACACATTCAAAAGATATATATGATATTCTTCAAAACAATTCTTTTTCACAATCTTTCTCTAACCATTTCCCATTTATTTTTCTTTGCCAAAAAGTTTTCTAAACTTTGTTTCTAAACTTTGCTTTTTCTTTGCCCTTCTCCCTCTTGCCAAAAGATTCAAAGGACTAACCGCCTGAGAATTCTTTTGATTCTCCCTTCCCCCTCTTGACAAAAGATTCAAAGGACTAACCGCCTGAGAATTCTTTTGATTCTTCCCTTCCCCTTAAACAAAAGATTTCAAAGGACTAATCGCCTGAGATATCTTTTGTTTCCCCTTACAAAGATTCAAGGGACTAACAGCTTAAGAATTCTTTGTCTTAACACATTGGAGCATACATCCTTTGTGGTACAAGTAGAGTATACAACTACTTGGGTTGTGATACTGAGAACAAGAAAGGGTACATCTCTTGTGGATAAGTTCAAGTGGAGCGTACATCCACTTTGTTGTTCAAAGAGAACAAGGGAGGGTACATCCCTTGTGGATCTTTGCTTGTAAAGGATTTTACAAGGTTATTGGAAATCTCAAGAACCGGTGGTTGCTTGGGGACTGGATGTAGGCACAGGTTGTGGCCGAACCAGTATAAATCTTGTGTTTGTCTTCTTCTTCCCTACACTTTTTATTTTCCGCTGTGTACTTTTTATTTTCACTTTACTTTTGTCTAAGTTATTGTTTCTGTTCTTTACTTTCTCATAACTTAGTATTAAAGCCTAATTGAATCTAGTAATATTAAGAAGGATAAATTTTTAATTAGTCAAGGCACGTTCATAATTAATTCAACCCCCCCCCCTTCTTAATTATTCCGAGGCCACTTGATCCAACAAGTTCTTCACTTAAACTCTTGCAAGAGTCATGAGTACTATAGGAGACATGTTTTTCTCTTTTCATATCTTTCATTATTTTTCTTCTTTCTTCCTCTCTTATTTTCTCTCTTTCATCTTGACTCATTTCTTCCACTCTTTTTTTTCCTTTTTCTTTTCTCTCTTGCCTTTCTTTCCACAATTTAAGAGATCTTGACTCATCTAATATCTTATACAAGGGGTCCTTAGGAGTAGAACCCTTACCATTAGCACTAGATGAAGAATGAAGACTCATGTTGGTTCCTATGTTGTGGTTCTTTCTTGTTGGGGGTTTGAAAACAAAAGGTAAAAGAAACTATGGTTGAAACTAGCCAAAATAAACACTAAAAGAGGTGTGAAAGATAAGGTAAAAAGAAAGCTATCTAGGCGGTTTGATAATGTAAGGTAAATAAAATTTAAAGCAAGCTAGATGGTTCCCCATGTGAAGGATTGGATGACCCTTTGGAGGTCCCAACTAGCTCTTTACTTAGTCTACACGATTTACACTAAGCTATTACACACAAACATAGGTTTGGGTGGTCTCTTGGAGACTCCCAATACACCCATGAAGAATGTCCAAATACAAGGAATTGCAATAGAAAAAAAAATCAGCACCCAATTGTTCTATTACAACAAATTTAACAAAGCAATTGTTAAGACTTAAGACTTATTTTGAATAACAAATTAAAGAGGGCTTAAGACTTATTTTGATTCACAAATCCAGCCAAAAAAAGTTCATAGGAATCATATAGGAAACTTAGAAAACAAAAAAATGTTCAACAACAAGACTACTTCTAGAAATTGATTTAGAACATGTTGTGAACTAAATAAAATATATGAATTAGACTTAAAATTCAAATGATAGGCTAGAAATTTCAAGAATAGAAGAATAAATGTATGTAGAATTCAATCAACAAAATCAAAATTCAACACAAACATAGAACATAATGTGACAATTATTAGGACTTAACATGACTCTAAGACAACATGAATGAAGTGATTTACACTTAGATTTTTGTGTTTTCTTTTCTAATCAATATTTTGCAAGAAAATTGAGATCTAAAGGTTCAAGACAAGAAGATTATGACTGAAAAAATATAGAACCTAAAATCAACACAAAAACATGATTCAAGAGTATATCTATAAAATTTGAACCATAGAAATGCAATAACAAGTGTAGATCTAAGATTTAATCGGTTTATTTTTTTGAATCTACTCTCAACAGAACCAAACCACAAGACAATGGAGGAGATACATGGAGAAAATGATGAAGAATAAGGAATTAAAGTGAATTGACCAAACAAAAGATAGAGGAAGCAAAAGAACATCACCTAGATGAAGCTGTTCTTGATACCACATGATGTAGCTTCATGTGGAGCTTGTAGGCCTTGGATCTTCTTCATCAATAGAGTCATTTGCTTCTTGAAGATCAATGGCAGTAGAATAGAGAAGGAGGAAAGGTGATTGGAGAGGCCACTGTTAGTCGGTGAAAATGACTAACTTTTATGTATAAAACTTGTGTAAATTGTATCAAATTATTCCAATTTATTTGGTAATAAATATTTAGTACTTCCATTTTGTGTGTTTAATAATCATTTTCTCTCAATTTTAGGTTAATTAGGCAAGCTTTGAAAATTGCTATTTTTCACCTTCTCGCTAAACCAATATGCTGGCTTAGCGAGCGTCCACTAAGCGCAACACTCATGGGCTAAGCGCGAGGAAGACTCTGGAAGAAGATGAGTTGTACAGGTTCGCTAAGTGCACCGCTTCATCTCACTAAGCGCACCGCTTCAGTTCATCCGCTAAGCGAGAAAGGCACGCGCTAAGCCGAAATTCACTAATGTGCGCTAAGCGGTCCATAAGTGCGCTAAGCGCATGAACACGAACAAGGTCACCTATTTGAGCCTGAAATCAGATTTTAGAGAGGGAGTTTGGACTGGGATTCAGAGCTTTGCATGTCTAAGGTTTCTAGAGAGAAAAAGGTCCAAGTTCTAGAGAGTTTTGAGAGATTTTGCTGTGTGAAGATCTGCAAAGACCAGAGCTTGAAGCAGGAGCCGATTTGAGAGCTTGAGATGAGTTTGTGAGTGACTGTGAGATCCTAAAGGTGAAGGAGACATCCTCACCACTTGTATTTTTGCAATCCTTCATCTTGTTCTTCTCTTTGTTGTAAAGAAGGCTTCCTGGTATGGAAAGCTAAATCCTCTGTTGGATCTTCCCTGTAGGTACCTTATGTAAATATATTTTTATCTATTTAATGATGTTTTGTGTGTTCTCTATGCTATCTACTTTTCACTCCAATATGCCTTTACCTTGATCATGTAGATGCATGCTTTGTTAGGGTCATTCAACAATGGAAACTGGTCTGACTCTAAAGTCCTTGATAGTGCAGGGCTAAGTTATTGTACTATCATGAGGAATCGGGGAGCGATAAGTTAGTTGTGTATGTGTGTCTTAATGCGGTCCTGGTTGAGCTTAGTCTTACAAGAGGAATCTGCAGACGATGCTTGATCAGAATTAGGCTAAACTATCATGAGAAATCGGGGTTTAGTATCTCAGGAGACACCATAAGAACACATGAGCATTGTTAGATAGAGAATATCTTTTCAGCATCAGGCACCTATTAGGAAGACCCACGTGTTTCTACTTGTTTTTACACATCATTTCTCTCGCGTGATTTTCTTTCTTTTTGCACATATAGTTATACACTTGTTCATATTCACAGTTATCTTTACACACCAGACACTTATTTGCTGAAATAGCTTACAAAATAACACAAGTTCCCCGAGAGTTCGATACTCAATTCTTACCATTTTATACTACTTGTGCGATCTGGTGCACTTGCCGGAAGCCGAACAACCACTTCAAGGAAAAGCTGAGTCAAGAACAAGCTCACCACTATAGGAAGCCATGATTAAGAGCTTGAAGGTAGGAGAAGATGAGTGGAGGGAGAGGGAGAGAAGGGGCACGGAATTTATGCCTCAAATGAGGTCTGAACTTTGAAGTGTAATTTCTCAAATGGTCAAAGTTGAAAAAATGTACACACAAGGCCTCTATTTATAGCCTAAGTGTCACACAAAATGGGAGGAAAATTTTAATTTCTATTCAAATTTCACTTGAATTTGAATTTGAATTTGTGGAGCCAAATTTGGAGCCAAAATTTCACTAATTATGACTAGTGAATTTCAGCTATGGTACAGCCCACTAATCAAAGATAAAGTCAAAGATTCTCCACTAAGTGTGCTTAGGTGTCATGAGGCATGTAAAACATGAAGGATAAGCACAAAGTTTGACTATATGATGCGGCAATGGGGTGTGGCAAGCAAATGTTCACCTCCTCCTTAGGCTAGACCAAAATTTAATTAGATTGGGCTTCTCCAAATTCAATTAAATTTATCACCCAACACACACATCAAATAGTGCACTTAATGCATGTAAACTTATAAAATTACCCCTAATACAAAAACTAGTCTAGGTGTCCTAGAATACAAGGGCTGAAAAATCCTAGATTACTAGGATACCCTCCCTACACTATGGAGCCCTAAATACAAGGCCCAAAAATTAGGAAACCCTAATCTAATATGTACAAAGTAAGTGGGTTCAAACTTAGCCCATCGGTCCAAAATCTACTCTAAGGCTCATGAAAACCCTAGGACCTTGTCCTACATCTCTAGCCCAATCTTCTTGGAGTCTCCTAGCCATGGCTCTGGTGATGGGTCCCCTCCTTGGGAGGATTGCATTAGTTCCCACATGGCTAAACTTTCCACAAGCCCCTTATAACCCCATATATCAGTATCCCTGACACCAATACCATTGCTCGGCCAATATTAGCCCTCCCCCCTCCCCAATACCCCTCCGACCCAGAGCACCCAATCAACCATAGAGGCCACCCCTAAATCACCTACAAAATCCACCCCCTATAAAACCTAGACCAAACACTACTCCCAATCCCGGCCTAAACACTAACCCAAGAAGAGATTTCCCAGAAAAGAAACCAATCCAATTCGCTCTAATTCTAATGTCATACACTAACCTGCTACCATACTTACTCGATAACCAAATGACAGTAGTAAGCCAAGGAAAAATCTATCAACCTCCATTTCCCTGATGGTAACATCCCAACGTTACATGTGCCTATCATGGTGGTGTCTCGAGGCACTCCATTGAACAATGTGTGGCCTTTAAGCATAAAGCACAATGCTTGATTGATACGGGGTGGCTTACGTTTCAAGATGATAGTCCCAACATGAGAACTAACTCCCTCGCGAATCATGGAAGCTCGTATGTGAATGCTATTGAAGAATGGGAGGTTCGGGAGTTAAAGAAAGTAGAGGATGTGTCGACCCCAAAGAGATTTATTTTGGGGGCATTACCCAAAGCTGATATGGTTGAATATGATGGTAATGAGGAGGATCAATGCTTGCTACATCTAGGATACTTTCATAATGTAGAAATAAGCCCAGTGTCCAAGGAGTTGGTAAATAAGGGTCGAATTGAAATTGGCCACACGAGGAAGGAGAAAGGTGAGGTGTTTATGAAATCGAGTGACACCAACCTAAATAAGCCTAGACCTTTGGTAATTCATTTTACTAGAGATGTTACCACTCACATGCCTCAAGGTTTCTAGCCCATTGTGGTGAGGACACCATCACCATTCCCTTATGAGAGTAATAAGGCAGTGCCATGGAGGTACGACGTACAGGTGTCCAACGGAAGGCAGGACGTATCCGTCATGCGTGTTGGGTCTAGAATGTTGACTGCTAAAGTCACAAATATTTCTGGCATGAGTGGCATGACTCGTAGTGGATGTGTTTTTACTCCTCCTGAGCTACTGGCATGGACAAAAGACAAAGGAAAAGTGAAGGAGAATGTGATTGAAAGGGAGAAAATAGGCCCTGTAATGAACAACGAGACTCCTATCAAAAAGCCTACAGAGAGAAATGAGAATTTTGGCAAGAAGGAAATATCTGCTGGGGAAGCAACAAAATTCCTGAAAATCATTCAGCAAAGTCAATTCAAAGTGATCAAAAAATTGAATAAAATGCTAACCAAGATCTCTTTATTGAGGTTTCTCATGCATTCTGAGCCTCATAGGAAGTTGTTGATGAAAATTCTAAATGAAGCACACGTAGTGATGCAATCCTACCCCTCAAGGGCATTGGATAGAAGACTCCGAGAAAATTGGGCCAGAGATGCAAGAGAAGGACCTAGGGTTCTTATGAGCCTTAGGGTAGATTTTAGGCCCATGGGCTAAGTATGAGCCTGCTTATCTTTGTACATATTAGACTAGGGTTTCATTATTTTTGGGCCTTGTATTTAGGGATCCATAATGTAGGGAGGATACCCTAGTAGTGTAGGATTTTTCAGCAGGGAGAATACCCTAGTAGTGTAGAATTTTTCAGCCCTTGTATTTTAGGGTACCTATACTAGTTTTTGTATTAAGGGTAATTTTGTAATTTCACATGCAGTGCACTTTTTGATGTGTGTGTTGGGAGAGAAATTTAATTGAATTGGGAGAAGCCCAATCCAATTAAATTTTGGATTAGCCTAAGGGGGAGGTGAGAATTTGCTTGCTACACCCCATTGTCACATCATATAGTCACACTTTGTGCATGTCCTTCATGCTTTACATGCCTCATGATAGCTAAGGACACATAGTGGAGAATCTTGGACTTGATCTTGGATTAGTGGGTTGAACCATAGTTGAAATTTACTAATCATAATTAGTGAAATTTTGGTTCCAAATTTGGCTCCACAAATTCAAATTCAAATTCAAGTGAAATTTGAATAGAAATTCAAATTTCCCTCCAATTTTGTGTGACACTTAGGCTATAAATAGATGTTTTGTGTGTGCATTTTTTCAAATTTGATCATTTGAGAAATTAAACTTCAAAGTTCAGACCTCATTTGAGGTTTAAATTTCGTGCCCCCCTCTCTCTCTATCCCTCCACTCATCTTCTCCTACCTTCAAGCTCTTATCCATGGCTTCCTATGGTGGTGAGCTTATTCTCGACTCATCTTCTCCTTGAAGTGGCATCTCCAATCACTTTTCCTCCTTCTCCATTCCGCTTCCATTGATCTTTAAGAAGCAAAGGACTCCATTGATGAAGAAGATCCAAGGCTTACAAGCTCCACATGGAGCTACGTCACGTAGCACATGACATCTCGGTGGAGAGGTTTGGGAGAATAATCAACAACATCACTGCGAGCAATTACTTAACTTTTGTTGATGAAGAGATGCCAATTGAGGGTAGGGGTCACAATAAAGCTTTGCATGTGTCTATCAAGTGCATGGACCATATAGTAGCCAAGGTGCTCATTGACAAGGCTATTCTCTTAATGTCATGCCCAAAACGATGTTAGATAAGTTTCCATTTAATGCATCATATATGAGGCCAAGCTCAATGGTGGTAAGAGCTTTCGATGGCAGCCAACATGATGTGAGAGGGGAGATCGATCTCCCAATTTTGATTGGCCCGTACACGTTTCAGATAACTTTCTAAGTCATGGACATAAATCCTGCTTTGAGTTGTTTATTGGGTCGACCTTGGATCCATTCTGCTGGGGTGGTCCCATCGACCCTATACCAAAAATTAAAATTTATGGTAGGGTGCCAACTCATCATAGTCTTCGGTGATGCAATCCTACGCCCCAAGGGCATTAGATAGAAGACTCCAAGAAGATTGGGCCAGAGATGCAAGAAAAGACCCTATGGTTCTCATGAGCCTTAGGGTAGATTTTGAGCTCATGGGCTAAGTATGAGCCCACTTATCTTTGTACATATTAGATTAAGGTTTCATTATTTTTGGGCCTTGTATTTAGGGCTTCATAGTGTAGGGAGGGTACCCTAGTAATGTAGGATTTTTCAGCCCATGTATTTTAGGTCACATAGACTAGTTTTTGTATTCGGGTTAGTTTTGTAATTTCACATGCATTAAGTGCATTATTTGATGTGTGTGTTGGGGGATAAATTTAATTGAATTGGGAGAAGCCCAATCCAATTAAATATTGGACTATCTTAAGGGGGAGGTGAGTATTTGTTGCTACACCCCCATTGCCACGTCATATAGTCACTCTTTGTGCATGTCTTTCATGCTTTACATGCCTCATGACACCTAAACATACTTAGTGGAGAATCTTGGACTTGATCTTGGATTAGTGGGCTGAATCATAGCTAAAATTCAATAATCATAATTAGTGAAATTTTGGCTCCAAAATTTGGCTCCACAAATTCAATTTCAAATTCAAGTGAATTTTGAATAGGAATTCAAATTTCCCTCCAATTTTGTGTGACACTTAAGCTATAAATATAGGTCATATGTGTGCATTTTTTTCAACTTTGATCATTTGAGAATTACACTTTAAATTTCAGACCTCATTTGAGGCACAAAATTTCGCGCTCCTTCTCTCCTTCTCCCTCCATTCATCTTCTCCTACCTTCAAGCTCTTATCCATGGCTTCCTATGGTGGTGAAGTTTGTTCTTGACTCATCTTCTCCTTGAAGTAGCGTCTCCAATCATATTTTTTCCTTCTCCATTCCGCTGTCATTGATCTTCAAGAAGCAAAGGACTCCATTGATGAAGAAGATCCAAGGCCTAAAGCTCTACATGGAGCTACATCATCGGGAGAAGAGGATATATTGGTTAGCTACCTATCAGCTATTCCCTATGTTGAGGTGGTAGAGGAATCTCTTGAAACATCCTTCCACGCTGTCGCAACCTACACTTCCGCTGGAGGGTGATGAGAGGCTCACGGGTGCGTCTTCCAAGGAAGGAAAACGCGCGGAGTCGCCACCAACGTTTATTTGAGGAAAATGTTAGAAAAACCAAAGAGGGTCTACGAATTGTAAGAATAAAAGGTTTGGGAGTTGTTTATGCACGGGGAAGCTATTAGCACCCCACTCGTCCGTCATAAGGGATGACAGTCTTTAATCAAATGTGCAAAATCATGACTTTAGTTTTATTTTATTTTTCCCTTTTTTATGTTTTTATCTTTTTGGGGTCGATAAAAGTGGGGCTTTTGCTCCTATATATCCTCAATTGCAATGAGAAACTTAGACCTACTTAGTTCTTTGAAAAGCAAGAAAGTTATGCGAGGTGTTGATTTTAGACTTTTAAACGGTTCGTTTTAACCGATAAAAGTAAAAAAGGGAGATTGTTAAAGCGTTGGACCTTTGAACGGATTCAACTTATTTTCTTGTGGACAAAGCTTGATTTGTGAGTTGATTTTAGCTTTGGTTTCACTTGGTTATTTCTCAACTCGTTAAAAGCGAACTTTCAAAGTAAATGACCAGTTGAAACTTACCTTTTTGATCATTAACTGAGGTTATAGCATAAACGATCGGTTGAATTTTATTTTAGGTGATTACAATGCAAACTATAAGTTGAAATTCATTTTAACATTGATTAAGTGAGATTACGGCTTAAAAGATCAGTTGAAACTCTCTTAAAACAAAGAAAAAGAATAGTGGCGGTAGAAGAATGAAGATGAAGACATACAAAGCAAGAATGGATCCCTAAGGGTGCATAGAATGAATTCAAAGCTTCGAAATCAAAAACTATTCGGTCGAAGAATGATGAACGACGAAGAATGGCTAAGAACGTTCATGGAATTGATCACGGAAACATTACGGAAGCGCCTCAGCCTTGATTTTTCTTCTTTTTTCTCCTTCTTCTCACTAATTTCAGTGAAATATGCTTACTAAGGATGTTGAACCCCTTCCCTTTAGCCCCCCACACCTATTTATAGCAAAATAGGGAGGCAAAGTTGCAACACAACTCGCCCAGGTGAGCTGGTTGCTTCTTCTTGAAGCAACTTGCTCGCCCAAGCGAGCTGGTTGCTTCTCCTTGAAGCTTTCTAATGGGCCTAGGTGGGCCCAGGGGTTGAGGAATGCCCCCAAATTAACCATTTTGCCCCCATTTTGAGTATTTTGCTTATTTCTTTCCAAAACATCGTGAAACCCTACGGATCGCACGGCAATTGGTGTTAAGCAGCTCAACTTGGCTGGCAAAAATTCACATGTTAACAAACAATCATCCCCGGACGAAATTAGGGTATGACACACAAATTGGAGATTATGGAAAATGCCTATATGGAGTCCTTCCCAATACAACCGAGAGTGTCTAATGCCTCCATGATGGTGGCTCGGATTATGTTAAGGGATGGATATGAGCTCAGGATGGGTTTGGGTCGAAATAGTGATGGCATGGTGGCCTTGCTGGAAGTTGCTAAAAATCGTGAGAGGTTTGGGTAGGGTTACAAGTCCACCAATACTAGCAAGAGAAGAATTGCTCTGGAGAGAAAAAGAAAAGTGTTTGGCTCGTCTTCAAGGGCGTGAATCGAGGGTAGAGAGGGTCCCTATCTGCCACATTAGCAAGAACTTCAGGAGTGTGGGATGGATGTATGCAAGCTAGGTTGCCATGCTGAAAGAAGAGGTCGGTGATGATTTGCCAAACTGGGTGCAGCCATGCCCTTTGGACTTAACTTGGGAAATTGGCAGAGCATTGAGCAATCGAGGATTTTTTGTTTCAAATTTGATGTAATCGAATAGTTTTAGATCCTATTGTCCTGCCTAAGGCTTTAGGAGTTACCTTTTTTTGTCACGCATACTTTTCTTTAAAATTCCAGTGATAGTTAATATATTGCATTTTATATTCCCTTTTGCATCTTTGTATGTTTCATCTCTCTGCATATTTATTTTTGTTGCGATTAAATGATTTGCTGCAAATCCGATAATGAGTCATGTGAAGGCAGTGATACTAAGGACCTGGATGTCAATTTCGAGCAGTTAGTTAATCAAACTAAAGAGGAAGAAAATGAGGATTGGGGATTGCCTCCTGATTTGTTGAGAATAGTGGAGCGGGAAGAGAGGGAGATAAAACTGCATCAAGAGGAAACAAAGGTTGTTAACTTGGGCACTAGTGAAGAGAAAAAAAAGGTCAAGGTTGGAACTTGTGTGTCAGCTAATGTCCGAGAAGAGTTGATGGCCCTGTTGCGAGACTACCAAGACATTTTCATTTGGTCTTATCAGGATATGCCTGGTTTAAACTCAGAAATTATGCAACACAGGTTATCGTTGAATCCTGGATGCTCCTCGATGAAACAAAAATTGAGGAGAATGAAGCCTGAGATGTCCCTTAAGATAAAAGAAGAGGTGAAGAAACAATTTGATGCGGGTTTTTTAGCCATTGCTCGGTATCCAGAGTGGGTTTCCAACATCATGCCAATCCCGAAAAAGGATAGAAAAGTGTGAATGTGCATGGACTATCTAGATCTAAACAAGTCGGTCCAAAGGATAATTTTCCTTTACAACACATTGATGTTCTAGTGGATAATACAACCCGTTTTGCCTCATTCTCTTTCATGGATGGGTTTTCAGGGTATAATCGGATAAAGATGACACCAGATGACATGGAGAAGACGACTTTCATTACTCTATGGGGAACCTTCTGTTATAAGGTGATGTCGTTTGGGCTGAAAAATGCTGGGGCAACATATCAGCGGGCCATGGTGGCATTGTTCCATGACATGATGCATAAGGAGATCGAGGTCTACGTAGATGACATGATTGCAAAATCAAGAATGAAGGAGGAGCACTTAGTCAATTTGCGGAAGTTGATCAAGTGACTACATAAATACAAGTTGAGTTTGAATCCCGCGAAGTGCACGTTTGGGGTAAAAATCTGGGAAGCTGCTTGGTTTTGTTGTTAGCTAAAGAGGAATAGAGATGAATCCAGATAAGGTGAAAGCAATCCTCGAGATACCTGAGCCACGTACAGAGAAACAAGTATATGGGTTCTTGGGAAGGTTGAATTACATCACTAGATTCATATCACAGTTAATTGCCACTTGTGAGCCTCTTTTCAAGTTGTTGCGTAAGAATCAGTCTGTTAAGTGGGACGATGATTGTCAGGTAGCATTTGAGAGAATTAAATAGTGTTTGATGAATCCTCTTGTGCTCGTACCACCAGTGTTTGGAAGACCTCTTATTCTGTACATGATAGTGTTAGATGAGTCGATGGGGTGTATACTGGGGCAACACGATGAATCGGGGAGAAAAGAACGAGCCATTTATTACTTGAGGAAGAAATTCACAACATTCAAGATGAACTACTCATTACTAGAAAGGACATGTTGTGCCTTGGCATGGGCAGCACACTGCTTGAGGTAGTATATGTTGAATTACACTACTTGGTTAGTGTCCAAAATGGATCCAATCAAGTACATCTTCAAGAAGCCCGCTCTTACTGGGAGAATAGCTCGATGGTAGGTTTTGTTGTCATAGTTCGATATTGTTTGTCACTCAAAAGGCCGTAAAAGGGAGCACTTTGGTAGATTATCTAGCTTAACAACCCATAAATGATTATCAGCCTATACATCCAAAATTCCCTAATGAGGATATCATGGCTTCTTGAGGAAGAGCGTGAGGATGAAGACAAAGAGAAATGGATTGTATGGTTTGATGGCGCGTCTAATGTATTGGGTCATGGAATTGGGGCAGTGTTGGTTTCGCCAGAAGAAGAAGAGAAACCAGATACCAACAGCCTGAAATCAGTAGAAAAACGTAGAAGAAGAAGAAGAATAGGAAAAGTGGAGCCGAGGCGCTGCAGAGTTGCGACCGTGGATCACTTCCTTCATCATTTCTCTTTTTAGTATTGTGCTTTGCTCAATGATCAGTTAGTTTTTCTTACGGATTGGATGTAATCTTTGTACCCTTATGTATCCATTTTGATATTATATATGTATTAATCTTTTCTACTCATTATTGGTAATTTCATTATACTCATAATGCTTGAT
This sequence comes from Glycine max, assembly GCF_000004515.6. Lineage (NCBI taxonomy): Eukaryota > Viridiplantae > Streptophyta > Magnoliopsida > Fabales > Fabaceae > Glycine > Glycine max. Next base: position 14,784,283 of record NC_038241.2, on the reverse strand, counting down.
TCTATTTGATACTAGTGTCATGAAATTGGATTATAAGTGAGACTGGAAAGTAATCTTAGAATTTGAACCGAATGATTTTACTCTTTATGTTACGTTGTTAGGAATAGAGCATGACATTTTGATTGCAAAAAGCACGAGAATATAATGGTAATGCTGGGATATTTACTGCATATGCAAGGGATTGATATTTAGTAAATATTCTTAGGTTTCGAGTACGAGGAATCGACTTGGGATAACTATGTGTGCATCAGTAATGTTAGAAAATGATTTATACATGTTAATCTTATTAGGTTATAATTGCTTTCTTTATAAATAACCACATTGTGTTCTCACTTAACAACAACGAATAGAAGAAGAAAAAGAGAAGAATAAGTGTTTTGAATAGTGTGTGTGACTCTCAACTTCTAGACTTTGATTTTCTAAAGCTCTTGTGGTAAAAAGTGAGTTGTGAATAGAACTTGAGTTCAAGAAGACACTTATTCACTCAAGCAAAGGTTTTTGCGTGTGATTGATCAGGTTGTGTTTCTCCTTGATTCAGTCATTCATATGTTTTACATGTTGTTAGCATATGCATGAATTTCTGAAGGCATGAAAGAATAGGTTTTTCTAGTTTGGGCTAAGGGTATGTTTCTCTTAGGCTCTTATTCACAAAGGTTGGGTGCCTTAGTCTATTTTTATGGGATAAGAATTGAGATTGATTGTGATTGCTTGTAAAATTCTATATGCATAGTGAAAATCTAATTTGGTTTGGATTAGATTCTCTAAAGAAAGTGAACCAGTATAAAAATTGGTGTATATCTTCTTTTGATCTTATCTTTCTTTTTCATTCTAGTCTTGATCAATTTACTAAAGGTTAAAGAAAATATCTGATGTGATCCTGACTAGGAGCGGATCGCTTGATACAGGTTACAGAGATTTGGATGACGCCACTTCCAGTGAAGGAAGATAAGTCAGGGTAGACGCCACAAGGATTACCTTGATAAGTCTGAGATTGGTTCAACAAGGAACCCAGAGAGAAGCTCTCACCAAATTTTATGAAAATGCCAAAAGTTTCTTTATTGAAAACAAAAACCAATACTTATAGTGTATCTGAACAAAAAGATAAAAATAGACATGGGCCTTCTAAACAGTTTGGGCCAAAATTACAATAAATAAAAATTATTAATAAAAATAGAACATATTTGGCATGGGCCTTCAAATTAATCTTGGCCTTCAGCAACAATTAATAGTCTGGATAGTGTCTCTGCCTCTGGGCCTTCATCCTTCTCCACTTGGGCCTTCATCCTTCTCCACTCGGGGGCTTTGTCCTTCTCCACTTGGGCCTTCATCCTTCTCTACTTGGGCCTTTAGCCTGTATTTGGCTAGTTTCAGGATTCTCATCATTCCCTCCTTCTTGGAAAGCATTTGCCTTCAAATGTCCAGGATCATCACCGGGTTCAAGCACCACTTCCTTCCTATTCTTGTTGGCTTGCTTGGCATAGCTTTCATTCTTTTTTGCAATTTGCACCTTCGCTTGGTCATACAATCTTTTCACATACTCAACTTTTGCATGTCCATCCCTATGTTGAGTCTCTTGGGGATTGCTTTTGTAAGTTGGCCTGTTAGGTAATGAAGCTTCTGGAAGAAGATCAACTTGATGTTCTATGCTTCTTGAAGGTGGCAGTCCACGAGGAATCTCCTTGGGAAAGACATTTTTAAATTCCTGCAATAAGGGTTGAACACTAGGAGAAACATAAATAGTTAACTGATTAGAATTATCACTCTCTCTCTCTCTCTTTTGTATCACTCCATCTCTCAAGTGTATCACTCTTCCTTTTTCTATTCCTCTGTGGTGCCTCACTATTGTCTCTCTCTTGTTCTCTCTTTTCTCTCCTTTTGATTTGGTCATCACACACTTCTCTGAGGGATAGAGGTTTAAGAATAATTTTCTGGTCATGGTGCTAGAAAGAAATCTTGTTGGTGAAGCCATCATGCACTGCTTTGGTGTCCTCTTCAATGTTGGCCCTCACTAGTGCCATCTCCATCTCCTTGTAGTATTCCTCAACAATCAAACTTCCCTGGGATAACCTCTGGAGTTTCTGTCGCATGGTTCTACTGTAGCTAGTTGGAACATTCCTCTTTCGCATAACTCTTCTCATCTCAGTCCATGTATCTATCTCCCGCCCTACTTCTCTATTCATCTCTCTTTGATTTTTCTTCCACCAAACAAGGGCATAGTCTGAGAATGTAGCTGCTGCTAACTTCACCTTCTACTCTTCAGGATAATCATTGTAGGAGAATGCATGCTGAATCTTCATCTCCTACTCAAGGTAGGCGTCTGGGTCACTCCTGCCTTTAAAAGGGGGAACATTGAGTTTTACTCCCTCAATTCTGTCCTGCCCTTCTATTCGGTTTGGTCCATTATTGACCCTTTTGTTCCTACCATAAGGTCTCCCAGCATTTGGGTTCATTTGGTGCTCTAGTCCTTCTATTCGTCTGTAGAGTTCTTCATTGTTACGGTTCAGTAATTGTTGCATTTGTGTAGTCATCGCGTCCAATAATAAACACTGAGATCCGTCCAATTGATGATAATCACCACCACCATCACCAGGTCCTGCCATAATAAACAGAGAAGAAAATCTTCTGTAGTAATTAAACTAAAGTTTCAGGACCTTTCCACACTCTACTCACGTGTTTCTCTCTTTGATGATAGTTCACTCGTGTTTGAGGCTCTCAATATAGGCTTTTGTGTGATGTTTTCACTCTTGCCTTTTACCACTCACTCCCTCTTAAGTTCTTGGATGAATCAAATTAGACACACAAGGTATATAACAGGAAAGACAGTTTAATTATCACAGACTGTGTAGCAGATTTGATTTGGATAACAAATCAAATTTGATTTTGGTTAACATATTAGACTTGATTTCGATTTAGATTTGATTTGGATAAGAGATTAGACTTGATTTGGATAGCAGATTGGATTTGATTTGGATAACAGATTAGATTTGATTTGGATAGCAGATTTGATTTGATTTGATTTGGATAACAGATCTGATTTGGATAACAAATTTTGATTTGATTTGATTTGGATAACAGATCAGATTTGGATAACAAATAGAATAAACAAGGAAGATAACAAATAAGATAATAGATAAGATAACATATAAAATAAAAAAGATTTGAATAATAGACTTGCAAAAAAAAATGTCTCTAACTACCTCAATTTCGTGTTCAAAGATCAAACACCCACTTTCTTTCTTTTTTCTTTTTTTTTCTTCTTTTCTTCTTTTTTTTCAAAATTTCTACAACTTTTTTTTTTGACACAAAGTCTAAAAGAAACAAGAAACAAGAACAAGAACAAAAACATGACAAGAACAAGAACAAGAACAAAACAAAGACACAAACAAGACGCAAACAAGAAAACAAATAACAGAACAAGGACAAAACACGAACCTGGACAAATTACAAAGAAAAAGAATAGGATAGGATAGAACCTGTATCAAGAGCCGAAGCTCTGATACCAGATGATGTGATCCTGACTAGGAGTGGATCTCTTGATACAGGTTACAGAGATTTGGATGACGCCACTTCCAGTGAAGGAACATAAGTCAGGGTAGACGCCACAAGGATTACCTTGATAAGTTTGAGATTGGTTCAACAAGGAACCTAGAGAGAAGCTCTCACCAAATTTTATGAAAATTCCAAAAGTTTCTTTATTGAAAACAAAAACCAATACTTATAGTGTATCTGAACAAAAAAGATAAAAATAGACATGGGTCTTCTAAATAGTTTGGACCAAAATTACAATAAATAAAAATTATTAATAAAGATACAACATATTTGACATGGGCCTTCAAATTAATCTTGGCCTTCAACAATAATTAATAGTCTTGATAGTGTCTCTGCCTCTGGGCCTTCATCCTTCTCCACTCGGGGGCTTTGTCCTTCTCCACTTGGGCCTTCGTCCTTCTCCACTTGGGCCTTTAGCCTGTATTTGGCTAGTTTCAGGATTCTCATCAATATCTTTTTGAACAAAAACTTTAACAAAAGATTATTGTGTCAAGGGTGATAAATTAAATATTAATTTATTGAAATTTTGTGATATGATCCTTGGAAAAATAAGTTTTTTTTTAACTCTAGTTTTTAAGTTTGATTTGATTTAGAAATCAATTCACCCCCCTCTTGGTTTGTGAGTTCCATAATCTTTTTTCAATTCTTAGATTCAGGGGGAGTCTAAGGGTATGCCAGAAGTGACTAGAAGAATACTTGTATAAGCAGAAGTAGTAGGACAAAATACTTATTTTGTAATCAAAGTTTTGATTAGTGAAATCCTTTACAGTTGCATAAAGAAGAATGAGATGTAACTATTTGAGTGAACCTGTAAAAACCAAATGTTTCTGTCTCTCTTAGGTGGTTTTATTAATTATTCTCTTAGCTTACTTTGTCACTATTTTTTCACCAAGTGTTTATCTGAAACCTTTTTAAAAATATTGCTTTATATTCACTATATGATCAACCTCAATTTTCATTAAACTTGGTTTTCCTTTTCAATGGATGACTCCACTGCATATGTCTTTTTTGAACTTGTGATAAAGCTCTTTATTTAGAAGAATTTCTTATTTTTTATTAACACACTACTCAACCTCCTCTTCTAGTATGATTGTTGATATTTCAATCTCTTTTGTTAAAAATATAATTAATTATCTTCTTCAATTTTAATATAATTATATTTATATTTGACTAAATATTTTGAAAATTAATTTTATTAAATAGCATATAATTTTTTTATATAAATATAAATATAAAAAATATATAATTTAATTGAACACTTGTATGAGTTTAAAATCTAGTATAAAATGAAAAAAAAAGTAACAAGAAAAAGAATGTTTCTACAAAACAAAGGAAATATTGTTAAATAATTTTTTTAAATCGAACCGAACGGTTAAATCCAATCGATTCAATTGAAAACCACACCAATAACCGGTTCAGTCAAGTAATTGAAACAAAAGTACATTTATACCGGTTAGAACTGATAGACTCAATTCTAAATTGGTCAAAATCGATCAACTCAGTCATTGGTTGAACTAGTTTTTAAGTCTAAAAATTTTCTTTTGTAACTGATCTTGTTCCATATATATTCAAAGTCTCTTCAATTATGGTTCACCTACTTTGCACACACTCACACACTGCCCAAAGTCGCTATTTCTTCTTTGCCACTCTCTCTCTCTCGGTAACATCGTCTTATCCTATGTTCATGTCATACTTTCTTTCTCTTTTTTGTTGACTAGTCATACACCTTTTTTATCACAAAAATAAGCAATTCACTTTTGTTCAGTTGTTCTCCACAACATGTTAACAACTCAACATAGAGAATAAAGATACTTTCTACTAATAATATGCCATATGTGTAAGATGTATAGCTTTTTGATACTTGTTTGTTTTTTATAATGAAATTATAGGATAAAATAATATGCTAAATTGCTAATATTTTTCAAAAATTTAGAGTATAAAATAATTAAATTATGTTAACTATATAGTATTTTAAATGTTTATTGAGTGAAACCGGTTTCATCTGACCTAGTAATCCGATCAATCACCCGCTAACGTTGTGCCTCGAACGGTTGGATGACCGGTCAGTTCTTAAAAACATTGTTCTTTGTTTGGGAAAGCGAAACAAGTAACAAGAGACCAAAGAGGCCAAGAACGAAGCTTGACGTTGTCTTGAAGTCATTACTATTTCATACCCACATTCCATTTTCTTCAGAACACTCTCGCTTTCGCCTTCTTCCTTCCCACTCAGCAAATGAGGTTCGGTTTTTTTTCTTTGTTTGTTTCTTTTAGTTTTTTTGTTCCCATTTCACTTTTTCACTTACCGGTCAAATCTAAAGATAACCAATTTTATCACCACCCCATCTCTGTGTAATGTTATGCAGCCTTCGCCGCATTTGTTTCCCACATCAAAATCACATCTTTAGTGTGAAAAACGTTGGAAATTTTAGAATATTATTGACCCATTTGCTTGTAACTTGAAGAGTTTAATATTCTGAGCAATTTCCCCATTTTTTATTTATAATGTCGTTGATTTTTTTTTTTCTTTTTCTTGTGTGAGATTAGTCGCCATCCTGAAGTTCTGTGGGCACAACGTTCTGATAAGGTTTACCTCACTGTTGCTCTACCTGATGCCAAGGATGTTTTTGTGAAGTGTGAGCCTCAGGGTTTGTTTGCTTTCTCTGCTTCTGGGGTTCAAGATAAAGCCTACAGCTTTAGCTTGGAACTTTATGGATCCATTGAACCTGAGGTTAGGGAGCTTTTGATTTTGTTTTACCATATTCTTCACATTAGAAAAATGCAACACTGTTATTTGATTCTGTGCATGCTTTGTGTGAAATTGTGTTCTGCAGTTGTGTTAGGGTAATGGCCATTGTAGCATTGAGTAAACTGATGTTTGAAGGATTTGGGAATAGCTTTATGTTTTTTTAATTTCAATTATTTGGAACTTTCTTATGATTTTTCTTATCAACAAATGTTAGTTGTTAGTTTTTGTTAGCGGGGGATTCGAACCCACGACCTATCCCTCCCTTCCTTCACCCTTTACCACCAAGCCAACATTATATCTCCACTTTCTTATGAATTTGATCTTTCCTTTTCTTTTTGTCCATTGAATACTTTCAGCTTTACATACTTTAATTCTTTGGACCACATGTAGTTGTGCTCTTCTTACCATCTGGAATTACTGGACATAGTATGTGTTTATCTTCATGCTTTGAAGTTGATGTTATGTTGACAGAACTTTGTCATTGATCCACTGTTATGATTTCACTGTACACCAATGCACCCACAATTTAGTCAATACTTACAGCCGAAACCAAGCACTGCCACCGCTTATTGTCCTCTAATAATCGGCTTTATCACATTGTTACTCCTGTTTCTGTTACCACTTATCTTGTAACAGTTTAATGTCTATAGCTCTGTTCACCATTGCTGTTTCTGTTGAGTCTTTATTGCTCTCTCAAGTCTCAAGTAAATTGTTATGCTACACATGGTTTCGCAACCCCTGAAGCATGATTTGTTTCTGTATGAATGGCATGTGGGATTTATATGATGCATATATGAAACATGCAATGTTTAAATAGTGTTCTTGTTTAAGGTTCTGTTGGAGTTGAATAAAATATGAAAACTACTCATATATTAAGCTGCAAATTAGAAATCTTGTGGCAAAATAAAGCTCTGTATAGAAGGTGGCTGCCAACTGTTTTGGTCTTTTGCCTCATGTAGGTTACCTATTTTTCATGTTTTTTTTTCGCATCAAACTTTTTAAAAGAATAGGTTTGATGGTCCTATCCATAAATTTGTCATTATGATGTGTAGGGTTGTAAAACTAAATCTGGCTTAAGAAACATACTATGCTCAATTCAGAAAGGAGAAAAGGGTTGGTGGAAGAGGCTATTGAAGTCTGAAGAGAAACCTGCTCCATACTTGAAGGTTGATTGGAACAAATGGTGTGATGAGGATGATGAAGAGTCAACCTGTAAACTTCTGTAATTAAATGCAAGAATTTATTCTATGTCCATCCATGCATTTTCTACATGTTAGAGTCAAGGATGATCCCTCTTGCATTTGAGTTCAAGATTTCAATTGGAAAGAGAAACTTTTTGACTATGATAATACTTACGGGTTAAAATCATAAATTCTGTAAAATGATGATAATTTTGTTTTCACCTCTATGTCATGTTAGCAATTGACAAAATGTTTCATTCATTCATTCATTCATTATTATTATTATTATTATTATTATTATTATTATTATTATTATTATTATTATTATTATCCTGAGTTTGCTAATTGTTTGTGTAGATCTTCCTCTTTGTGAGAGGATATTTGCATGAAAGGTTCAATAATTATTAATCGCTTATGTTTTTTCATTTCTTAGTACAATGTACATACTGCCATTTCTAAGGTATTTAGACTTAAAATGACGTAGGACAGAAGATGACTTGGGATTTCATGGTTTATTATACAATTTTTTGGGTAAAATATCCAGGAACCTGGGTCCTCATCCATATAAAGATAAAATATAAACTCAATTTGACTTCTGTCATCAGAGTAAGAGGAGCTGAATAGGGTTAAGAGTTTGGATAACTGTCAATCCTGAATCCCTTGCTTCTCTATATGATGTTGAAGGTGTTGGCTAATGCATATTTCTTTGATGAATTTGCATTCTCTTTGAGCATGATTCCAGCTGATGTCTTTCTTACCTTTTCCATGCTCATTTTGTTGAAGCAATTCAGTGCCTTTTCTGCAGCAACTCTTTCTGTTACATCTTAGATTATATATGTGTACAAGTAGCTTTCCCTACAAGTCTCTATGACAGTTACAACCAGCTGTCAGTTGACCGCTGGATAACTAACTCACTGAGTACAATACTCACCCCACTCCCGACCAACACATACAAGCTCAAGGGGTGAGCTGAAGATAGCTCAAACACTTCGAAAAGAGACCGTGACACCTGAAGTAGATCTTCTGTCATTTGGGTCCAACAGCTCAATCTGCATCACAGTAGGTATAACAGTGTTTTGCTGTAATGTTGTGTCATGTCACATGTTATTCTGATTCATAATGAATCAAGAGTACAATATGAGGAAACACAATAATGACTAATAATGACCATAATCCATAATTATCAGATGAGATATTTCCCTTTTTATTGTGATCATATCATATCTTTAACACTCTCCCTCAAGCTGGAGCATATGTGATATGAACCAAGTTTGTTACAAATGTGATCAACCCAGTAGAAACTAAAGGCAGTTTGCTGGAGATGTGTCACGCGTTGTGTGCATGAACTTCATGTGCTAGGGCCCTGCATGGGGTTGTGTGCGGCAGTGTTTTGAGTTGGCTGCACACGTGGATGGCATGACAGTCGTCGGTGACAGCGGTCGAAGGTAAGTGCCGAGGAATTGGCATTGGGAAGTCTACCAAACAAGGGCCAAGGGGTTGTGTGAAAAAGTAAAACAAAGGAAAAATCCATAAAATGCAAAAAACAAGGCTCGCTAAATGAAAAAATCCTGGAATAGCTCAAAGGGACTAGGCTTTGTGTGCCTTAGTATGGGAAGCCTGTCACCGGAATCAGAGGCCGAAAATGTGGTCGGACAAGCCATCATGCCACAATTTGAGGCGTGGGCTGGTGGTGTTTGGCGTGGCAAAGATCATGCACATGGATGCGCATGGAGGTGATGGGCAGAAATGAACAGATCGGCCTTCGACGAATTGAACAGTGGGGACTCCAGCTGGAAAGGTTGCCGGAGCTCTAGCAATGGACAACGGCAACAGCTATGGTTGCGGGAAAATGTGCCAGAAAAAGATCGAAAACATTGCTGTAATGCAAAGTAGATGAAAATGATTGCCGAAAAAGGAGAAAGGGTCATCAATGAGCAAAAAGGCTCACCGAAATGCTGAAACAAGTGGCTAGAAAGCATAAAGGTCCACCAGGACAGTGGGTTGTTGGATAAGTGACGACGGATGATGGTTACCGGTAAAGTTGCCGGGAAAGGAGAAAAGGTCGTTGGAAGACAGGCAAAGCAGAAATGGCCACCGGGTATAGTAGGTCCCCTAGTGGAGAACAACTGTCCATGAGAGAAAAAAAGAAGACAAAAAACGAAAAGAAAGTTATCCATGAGAAAAATGTTGTGATTGATGAGAAACTGCTAGGTTAGGGTCGTCCAGGGTGGGCGACCTCGTCGCTGGAAGCATGGCCGGAACGACACTCTGATGCGCAATCATGCCCGAAAACAGAACCTATTTGGCTGGATGCGTCACGCAAAGAATTGGCTCGCAAGGGCGCATCTGTTATCCGATGGAGGCGTGGTGGGTGGCATCGGACAGATCAATGATGGCCAATCCAAACCATGGGGTCGCCAGTTGGAATGCTGGTCGGTCGGCGGCGACGGAAGCGGTGGCCGGAAAAGTTATTGGAAATTAGAAAAAAAAAAGATCGTTGGAGAAAGAGAAAAGGGTCCCTGGGGCACTGGAATGCAGAAGCAGGTTGCCGGAATGACAATTATTATAAAGGTCCACTGGGGACCTATTGTCCCTCGGTGGAGAACGACTTTTGTTATTCCTCTATCAAGAACAACTTGAGCTCTGATACCATATAACAATGTTTAACTATAATGTTGTGCTGTGTCACATGTTGTTCTGATTTATAATGAATCAAGAGTACAATATATGGAAGCATAATAATGACTAATAATGAGTATAATCCCTAATTATCAGTTGAGATATTTCCCTTTTTATTGTGATCAGATCATATCTTCAACAGTAGGCATGCAGACTTAAAGGCTGATGAGTAGGTGCTCGAAGAAACTGTAAGGGATGATGGAGAAGGACTTGTGGCGCATCTTCCAGAAGTGGGGAAAGGTGTGGGAAGTATTTATTCCCAGAACCAAGAATAAGTTGGGTCATAGGTTCGGCTTTGTGAGGTTCAAAGGTGTGATGGATGAGCAAAGACTGGAGAGGCAGCTTGATAACAACATTTTCATCGACGGGGTGAAAGTGTTCGTTAATAGACCGAAGTTCGAAAGGGGGAAGGTGGTAAACACTCGTGAAAAAGGGACCTCTATTCGTGGTGAGGGGGATATTCCACAGGTATACAAAGATGGTAATGGGGATAAAGCTGATCAGGTGGAAAACAATATCCGGGATAAACCTCGATCATATGCTACGGTAGTGAAGGAACCTGTACATGGCGAAACAGAACCTATGAAGTCGTTGGTAGTGATGCCTGGGTCCGATAAGACGAACTATAGCCCAGTCATCCTGCAATCAACCAAGGCGAATTCTGAGTGGATTTCTAAGGCCTGGACAGCAAGACTCAAGAACAGGGGAATGTTTGAGAGGTTGGAGGAGGAGTTGAAATGGGTGGTTGAAGACGATTCTAGTCCTTGCTACTGGGCGGACGACTGGGTCATCTTCCCTGACATGGATGAGTCCAAGGCTGCTCGTCTCATAGACCAAGAGAAGGACAACGGGTCTACTCCCATATCGGAGCTCCAAAAATGGTCTCCGGAGATAAGACCCACACATAGACTCACCTGGGTTCTTCTCTGGGGTCTCCCTCTGACAGTGTGGGAAGAGGAGCTTATGGCGAAGGTGTTGGCGGAAGTGGGGGAGGTGGTTGAAGTAGATGAATACGTGGAGGCTAGGCGGCGACTGGATGTGGCACGTATCCTCGTACGGACGCAGAAGGAACCTTCGCTTCAGGCGAATATTCCGGCCATTATTGACGGGATCGAGTACGTCCTCCAAGTTGTGGAGGACACGATGAGCCTGGGTAGGTCAAAGAAGTGTCCTTACCATGTATCCTGGCTTCCCCCTTCCCCATACTCGACCCAGCCAAACACCCCGGCATCAGGGGACGTGCTCCACCCAAGGGTCTTTTCCGGCGTCGATTTCCCCGACGGAGTATCCGACGACAACCTTGGTGCAGACTTCGACGACCGAGACACTCTCCTCTCGCCTAATCCGCGTAGAGACCACTGGGTAAAGACCCTGGCTCGTAGCTGCAAGGACCGGTCCTTCATCCATGATGACGCGAAACCATTTCAGAAGGATAAAGTTCAAATCATGCAGGGTATAGGGGCAGAGGTGGCGTTGACATCGTCCAACGGCCAACTTCCCCGAAATGGAGCAGCCTTAAATGAAGATGTTGAAAGGGATATGCAGGGTATCATGTTAAAGGCAAAGCATCCTGTCAAAGACAGCTTTCTAGACCAGGCCCATTTGACTTACACTATTGTGGATACCCAACATAGGCCAGAAAAAGGTCCCACAGAGGACAAAGAGGAAGCTTTGCCCCTTGAGGCAAATATACCTTATGAAGTTCAAGTCACGGATAAGGACAAGGATACAGCTACGCAACTTCCCTCTGAGTTGGTAGCTGAGGAATTGGGCCAGCTTATAGGCCCAACCTCTTCAGTTAATAAGGTGTATGTGAGAAGAAAAGAGATGATGAAAAGTAAATCCAAAGCCCATCAGCTGGAGGACCCATTTGGGGTTTGCAATTCAGAGCCCCACGCTGAGTTTTTGCCTCCTTTACAAGACAAGTCAGATTTAATCACAGGCTCTAAGGATGATTTTCTGACCCATATATCGAAGGACTCTTTTCATATGCAAAGTGCCCTTCTAAAGGAAATGGGCTTATCCTGTGGGGATCAAGACAGCAAGGTAGAGGAGATGTTATTATCCATGGAGAACAGAGATGCTTTGATGGCAGGAGAGAAGGGAATTAAAAAACCACGATCATGATTATACTTTCCTATAATTCAAGAGGTTTGGGGAGGGGGGTTAAGTGGGCTGCTATAAGAAGAATTATCTCAAAACACAAGGTGGACCTTGTGTGCATCCAAGAGACTAAAAGGGAGAATTTTAATAAGAATATTTGTCAGGCCATTTGGGGGGATTCTATTGCTCAATGGGACTATGTTCCCTCTGTGCAAGCTGCTGGGGGGTTGTTATGTATGTGGAATAATTCCACTTTGGAGGTTGTAAGGAGGGTGAAAAGTAGGAGCTTTTTAATGCTTGAAGGGAGATGCATTCTAAATGATCAGAGGCTGGTGATTGTAAATGTATATGCACCATGTGACCTTGATGGGAAGAAAGCTTTATGGGATGACCTAAGGCAGTTGAAAGTCTCTAACCCAGGGGGACTGTGGTGTGTTCTTGGGGACTTTAACAGCATTAGAAGTGCAGAGGAAAGAGTCAGCTTATCCCAAAGAAGAATAGACCCCCATGATATCGCAACTTTTAATCAGTGGATTTCTGATTTGGAACTTCAGGAAATTAAATCTGTCGGACCTAACTATACCTGGATTAGGCCTAATGGTTATGTGAAAAGTAGGCTTGATAGATTCTTGGTCTCGGACCAATGGTTGTCTTTGTGGCCTGACTGCTGCCAACATGTTCTGCAAAGGGACTTATCGGATCATTGTCCAATCATTCTGCAAACTAACATGGTGGACTGGGGCCCTAAGCCCTTTAGGGTCTTTGATTGGTGGCTGCAACAGAAACAATATCAGAAATTGGTGAGAGACACCTGGAGTAATGACCAGCAGGGAGGTTGGGGGAGTATTGCCTTAAAAAATAAGTTGAAAAACTTGAAAGCTGTCTTAAAGCAATGGAGTAAGGGTGAGGGGACTGTTGATGCTAACAAAATATCCAGTATCCAGAAGAAACTGAATGAGATGGAGGACTTAGCTTCTAATCGTATTCTGTCTGACCAAGAGATCCAAATTAGAAATTCCCTACAGCAGGATCTGTGGAATGCTTCAAATGCATTGGAATCTTTGTTGAGACAAAAGTCTAGGGTATCTTGGTTGAAAGAGGGGGATTGTAATTCTGGGTATTTCCACAGAATTATAAATTATAGGAGAGCCTACAATGCTATTCCAGGAATTTATATTGATGGAGTGTGGGTACAGCAACCTATTTCAGTGAAGAAGGCAGCTGTTAATTATTTTCAGACCAGATTTACTGAACAGAATTATTCAAGGCCGCAATTGGATGGGGTCCCTTTTAGATCTATATCTCAAGAGCAAAGAGAGCATCTGACTTTTCCCTTCTCTGACCAAGAGATCAAAGAAGCAGTATGGAGTTGTGGAGGTGATAAATGCCCTGGGCCAGATGGCCTTAACTTCAATTTTATCAAATTTTTTTGGGATATCTTGAGACCAGAGTTTAGAAGATTTGTGGATGAATTCTATGCTCATGCCAGCTTTCCTAGAGGCACCAATGCTTCCTTTGTGGCTCTAATTCCTAAGATGAATCATCCTCAATCCTTCAATGATTATAGGCCTATTTCCTTGATAGGCTGTATGTATAAGGTTATAGCTAAGTTGCTATCTAACAGACTGAGATCTGTCATGGATGGGTTAATTGATGAAAGGCAGTCAGCCTTTATTAAAGGAAGACACATCCTTCATGGTATTATGATCCTTAATGAAGTGGTTGAGGAAGCAAGGAGAAAGAAGAAACCTGTGATGATTTTTAAGGTAGACTTTGAAAAGGCCTATGATTCAGTTTCTTGGTCTTTTTTGGATTACATGCTGTTCAGATTGGGTTTCTGTCCAAAATGGAGATCTTGGATATCAGCTTGCCTCCACTCAGCATCTATATCAATTTTGATCAATGGCAGCCCTTCTAAGGAATTTAACCCTTCTAGGGGTTTGAGGCAAGGGGACCCCCTAGCCCCCTTGCTTTTCAATATCGTGGGTGAAGGTATTACTGGTATGATGAGACAAGCAGTCCACAAGAACCTCTATAGAAGCTTCTTGGTTGGGAAGAAGGAACCTGTAAATATATTGCAGTATGCTGATGATACTGTTTTTGTAGGAGAGGCTGTGTGGGAGAACATTCATATTTTAAAGGCCTTATTAAGAGGATATGAGCTAGTCTCTGGGTTAAGGATTAATTTTGCCAAAAGTCAGTTTGGGATTACAGGTGGGGGAGTTAACTGGGCTTTGGAAGCAGCTAATATTCTGCACTGTAGACAGCTGGAGTATCCTTTCCTCTATTTAGGCATACCTATTGGAGCTAATCCTTCAAGTCAGCTGGTGTGGGAGCCTCTCATCAATAAATTCAAGTCTAAATTAGCCAAATGGGCTCAAAGAGATATATCCATGGCTGGGAAGATCGCTCTTATAAATTCTGTTCTTAATGCCATTCCAACTTATCTTCTCTCCTTTTTTAAAATTCCTCAGAAGGTAGCCAAAAAGCTGATCTCCCTCCAAAGGCATTTTTGTGGGGTGGTGATAACGACCACAAAAAAATTCCTTGGGTAAAATGGGAAGATATTTGTCTGTCTAAGAATGATGGAGGCTTAGGGATAAAGGATATCCCTAAATTCAACATAGCTTTGATGGGTAGATGGATATGGGGATTTGCATCTGATCAGCAGCAGCCCTGGGTCAGAATTTTAGCTTCAAAATATGGTGGTTGGTCTGAATTCCAGAATGGTTCTACCAAAAGGGGCTTTTCCCAATGGTGGAAAGATATTAGAAATCTGTATCACCAGGAAGACTGCAGTATTTTTAAAGACAATTTGTCTTGGAAGGTTGGAAGTGGGGAAAGTATCAAATTCTGGACTGATAATTGGCTAGGGGAACAATACAATTTGCAGCAGAAGTATCATCAGTTATTCCTCATAAGCAGACAGCAAAAGGATCATATCTCCCAAATGGGCCATTTTACTCATAATATCTGGACATGGGACTTGAGGTGGAGGAGGAACCTCTTTGATCATGAAAGTCTCTTGGCTGTGCAGTTTATGGAGGATATCAGCTCTGTTCCTATCCAAAGACAGGTGAAAGACAACATATTGTGGTTGGCCGAATCTAATGGTCAGTATTCTACTAGGTCTGCTTATAACTTATGCATGAACACCACTTCAGCAAATTCTGATAGCAACATTTTTAAGGCAATATGGAAGCTGAATATTCCCCCCCGGGTGGCGATCTTCTGTTGGAGACTTCTTAGAAATAGGCTTCCTACCAAGGTCAACCTCCTAAGAAGAAGTGTCAGTATTCAGGAAGACACCTGTTCCTTATGTGGCTGTGTGCAAGAGGATGTGGGTCATTTGCTCTTCAATTGTAAAATGACAAATGGTCTGTGGTGGGAATCTATGAGATGGGTTCGGGTAGTAGGTCCCCTTTCCATTAACCCAATTCACCATTTGTACCAATTCTGCGAAGGGTTCGGATCAAATGTGAATTACAGCTCAAGATGTGGGTGGTGGATAGCCTTAACTAATTCTATATGGCAGCATAGGAATCAATTGATTTTCCAAGGAAAACCTTTTGATCCCTATAAAGTCATGGACCATGCTATTTTCTTAGCTTGGTCATGGTTAAAGGCTTATGATAAAGATTTCAGTATTAACTTCCATTACTGGTCTTCTAATATATCTACTTTTCTTGCCTAGATGGGTTTGGGTCTGAATGTTTTCTGTTGAGTATGTGTGTTATTTTGGAGGGTAGCACTCTGGTGCCTTGTATTTCTACTATTTGGTACCTCTGGTACTGTTTTACCTATTAATGATATATATATTTTCTGCCTTCCAAAAAAAAAAAAACTGCAGTCTGGTGAGATTCCAAAGGCTGCGGCATGAATTGACAAACTGTGTTCACTTTAAAACGTATTTCAGGTCAAGTGATGGTTGCATATTGAAGTGCGCCAACTTCTAACTTGTAAAGTTCAGAGTTTGATAAGTGATCACCACCAGACTTAGAAAGTTTCATGGCAAAAGCCATAGGAGTTGAAATCCACTTAGCGTCAGCCATATTAGTCTTGTGAAGATCACAAATGTATTTACTGTGGGTCAGCAAAATGGAGCCAGAAGCAGTACGATGAACTTCAATACCAAGGAAGTAGCCAAGATGTCCCAATTGCTTGAGAGCAAAAGTGAAATTGAGCTGATTGATAAAAGATTGAACAAGAGTACTGAAGCTTCCTGTGATGACATTGCCATTAATATACGCCAAGAGATACACAACATTCTTGTGCTTTTTATAAACAAAAAGTGAAGGACCACATTTACTGGCTGAGAAGCCAAACTGAACCAAGGTGCTTTGCAATCTTTCAAACCACTGCCGAGGAGCCTGTTTAAGGCCATATAAGGCTTTATTATTTAGCTTGCACACCAAAGAGACCGGGCTTGAGACTGAAATCCAGGAGGCTGCTACATGTAGGCAGTCTCATCAAGCAAGCCATTAAGAAATGCATTGTTCACATCAAGTTGATGTAGAACCCAATGGTGACTGAATGCTAGGGTGAGAATCAATCGAATGGTGACTGCTTTAACCACTGGAGAAAAGGTTTCATTGTAGTCAAGACCATGAACTTGATGAAATCCGTTGGCCACTAACCTGGCCTTGATGTGAAATACCCATTTGCAGTCTACGGCTCGCCTGTTATGAGGAAGGGGAACAAGTGTGTGTGTTATTTTTAAGCAAGGCATCATATTCCTCTTGCATGGCAGCAACCCATTGAGGGTCCTGCAAAGGCTATTTGATAGACTTTGGTTCAGTATGAGTGAGAAACAGTGAAGGATGTAGTCTGGTTTGAACAATGTCAGATTTGGACCTTGTCTGCATTGGATGAGTGTTTACAAGTAGGGAGGAGGGATGAGAAGGTTCAGGAAAGGGATGATAAGGAGATGACATAGGTTTAGGATTAGATTAAGATGAGACATTTTGTAAAGAGGAAGCTGCTAAAGGACTAGAGGTGGCAGCAGACAGAGGTGTAGAGGAACTGGGTTCATTGATTTGAGGGGAAGAGGTTGGAGCACATGGAGGGGGAGCAACAAGAGGAATTGAGGCAAGAACTAATGAAGAGGAGGAGGACTAAGAAGAAGAGGAACTTAGCTTAGAAAAGAGGTCAAGATAGGGAAAACAAAACTCAGAAAAAAAACATCCTTGGAAATAATGTTATTTTCAGTAGGAGATAGACACTGCTAGCTTTTATGGGTGGTTGAATATCCTAATCCTAAAAAGAGACATTCATGAGATGTAAACTCCAATTATGAGAGTTGTAGGGTCTCAGAAATGGAAAACAGGCACAGCCAAAAGCCTTAAGATGTTGATCTCAAATTTAGAAGGAATAATATTTTATTTTCTCATTGAATTATGAGGTCATTGGACCTATATGTACATGAGTCTGGTGGCTATTTTAGGAAATATGGACAACTAATTCTAGGGAGACAAATCCCTATAATTATGGGATTTATTCTAAATACATAATCCTAGTATTAATAGCAATATACAGCTGTGATAAAGAATAAAAATACAATCAGGGATAAAATATAAAATTTCTTAAAATACACACTAAGTAACACGATTTTGACACTCCCCCTCAAGCTGGTGAATAAATGTTCTCCATTCCCAGCTTGGATATAATTCTTTCAAAGTTGATACAGTTCAGCCCCTTGGTGAGTATATCTGCAAGTTGATTTTGAGTGGACACATATGGAGTGCAAATCAAGCCATTGTCTAGCTTTTCTTTGATAAAATGTCTATCCACCTCAATATGTTTGGTTCTATCGTGTTGCATTGGATTGTGGGCTATACTAATTGCAGATTTATTGTCAACATATAACCTCATAGGTTTATCCCACCTTATCTTTTAGTCTTCCAATATAATCTTCAGCCATAGAAGTTCACATATTCCTTGGGTCATTGCTCGAAATTCTGCTTCAGTACTTGATCTAGCTATTACACTTTGTTTTTTGCTCTTCCAAGTCACCAAGTTTCTGCCAAGGAAAGTGCAGTATCCAGTAGTTGATCTCCTATCCACAACTGACCCAGCATAATCTGCATCCGTATATGCTTCAAGACTTACACTCTTGTTTCGTTTGAATAAAATCCCTTTTCCTGGAGTCCCTTTTAAATATTGAACAATTCTAAGGGCAGCTTGTAAATGTGCTTCCTTTGGTTGGTGCATAAATTGGCTGACTAAGCTTACAGCAAAAGCAATGTCTGGCCTAGTATGGGATAAGTAAATAAGTCTGCCCACAAGTCTCTGAAACATTTCCTTGTCCACGGCGATATCCTCCTCTGCACTTCCTAACTTTATGTTTGGATCAACTGGAGTATTTGCTGGTCTGCAAGCTGTTTTACCTGTTTCTTTAAGCAAGTCAGTGATGTATTTTTGTTGAGATATGAAGATTCCTTTCTAAGAATGGGCCACTCAGTCGGTCATTTCAATTCCTTATTTTTTCGAAAATGTTAAATTACTAGCATCCTGATCTGTTTAGTTTACCTTGGGTGTGTTTGTTATTTGCGCAAGTTGCTTGAGGATTACAATAAAGTTGATTACTTGTGAGTATTTCTCTTATCCGATTAAAGCGTTTGTTCAACATTTTGCAGCTGATTTGGTATCTAATGATGATGCTCAGGTAAATTATTATTATTATTATTTTCACTTGCCACATTTAATAGTTATAAGATTTAACCTAGTAAGTAATCTCGACCAATGCAAAATTGTTCTTTTGCAGTTTGTTGGTGAAGATGACAGAAGCAGTGATGATGAAGGAATGTTGTGTGAGTGATCCCCTTGTATCTAATTAAATTGTAGTGATTCCTTCAATTGCTTGCTGATATGGTGTTTGGTGGTAATATTGTTGTGTACAGAATATATGCACAATTAGATCCTTAGTCTTTATTATGCCCTCTTTGGAAAGACTTCTCAATAAACACTTATAGAAGGAAGAAAATGAATCAAAATTCTTCATAAGTTTTAACTGATGTACCTCAATTTTTGGAGAATTTAGATGAGAGAGCTTCTATAAAAGTTAAAGTGCATTAAATTAATTTTAATTTATTGCAGAAGTTTAATTCATTTTATCTTAATATATGGTTATTATACTGTGCACATGCATGGCTTGAGGTGTATCTATATCAGTATTTATTCATTTTTAGGAAAGATCTATATTACCCCACAATTGACAATCTTGTTAGTAGCACTGTAGCAGTATTAAACGGCTACTTCATATTTTTTTATTTATTTAATATTTAATTATTTGGTATACTTTGTTTATGTATTTGTTGGGCTCTTCTTTCCCACCTGACATGAATGATTATCATCTGCAGATCTTCCTGATCTGGAAAAGGCTAGGGCATAGCAGCTCTTACTGTACTGAGAGATTTAGGAAGCATGGTTGACATGGAATCATATTCATATGGAATTATTTGCATAGGGGCAGAGATAGACTACTTGATAAGATGCACCGTGATGTGATTGTTGCTGCCTTGTATATAGAATATAATCTAATTAGTGCTTGGAAAACATGGTCTTGATCTTGTGTGACTATTTGGGACCAATTCTTATGAGAAGTTTCTTTGAAGGGAATACTGGTTGCATCATATAATCTAATAGCATTGTCTTGAACCTCTTTGTCATTTCAAGGTTGCAACATTTATAAGTAATGCTATTTTTCTTTTATTTTATTTCATTTTTATGGGATTTAACTTTTTTTAAAATGTGCTAAGATGGAAAAATGACTACAATCTTGATCTTTTGACAGTTAAACCTCTTTGACATACTACTTGATAAGAAGTGAATTGAAGTTATGAAACTGATGAAATTGGGCTAATTTTTGGGGGATTTCATTCTTTTTATGTAATTTAGTAGGGATTTGTTAGGAATCGGTCCAGCTAAGTGATAATTTGTAATTAGTCTCACTTTCGTGGTTACGGGCAAAAACTAATTGTCAATTAGATGTATGAGTCTGCAAATTTGGATGAAATGTTATATTTTTCTATTAAAATTTGACCATAATAATTATCAATTTAAATTGCAAAAAATTATACGTTCTTGAAAAATGAATTAAAATCTTCATTTTTTAGTAATGGAATAATCTATGTATATGCCGCCCCAATAATTGGATAATCGTGGGTCTTTTTTTTTTCAATTTTACTTCTTCCAAGCAATTATATTAAACTAAATAATTTTATTTTTAATTAATTATTATCAAAAGAAATTTTTTCCTTTGCAGATTTCTTCAACCAGTACTATTCCTTCAATTAATATTACATATAATAAAATATTTATTAATTACCATTATATGATTTTCTATCAACTTTAATAAGTTTTATTTTATTTTTTAAATACTTTTGACTTTTATTGAATAAGATAATCTTGATTATACTTGGTCTCTTTAGTTTAAGTTGTGGATAGGGGTGGGAATAGGCCAGGCCGGCCTACAGGGGCTTACGACCTGGCCTATATAAAGCATGGACTGAACTGACTTATTTAATTAAAAGGTTAGACTCAGGCTTTTTTAAAAGCCTATTAAATTAAATAGACCAGGCTTAGGCTTATTAAAAAGTCTTATAAGCCTGATAGGCCGGCCTATATATATATATATATATATATATATATATATATATATATATATATATATATATATATATATATATATATATATACTTATATTATTTTTTGGGTACCAATATATAATATTATTTTTTGGATAGAATTAATTTTTTTTTTGAAACTATCAAATTTTGATTTCCATAACTTTTATTCCTATAATTAAGGACTTTAATTACAATTTAGGTGTGAGTCATGTGTCCTTTTATATTTCTCATTATTTTGATTGACTTTCCTTTTTCTTTAACTTTCCTATTGCGTTCTTTCTCCATAAAATATTAAATATTTATTGTGAAGAAGACTTTTAAAAAGGCTATCAGGCCAGACCAGGTTTAAAAAAGTCAGACTGAGCTAAAATAAAAGCCTTTGATAGGCTATAGGCTAGGCTCAGGCCTCAAAGATTCATCGTAGGCTAGGCTTAGGCCTTTCAAAGCCTGACCTGGCCTGGCCTATTCTCACCCCTAGTTGTGGATAATTTCTGCCCTTTAAGCTTCTTTTTTTTCAAACTAATTTTCTCTACAAAAAATTGGGACGTAAGGGTGTTGCTAGATGCACCAGGCATATTGCTTGTGCACCTAGCATAAAAAATTCGAAAAATGCCCTTAAGTGTTTTCTGCTTCCTTTTAAGTTAATTTTTTTATGGTAGCACACTTATTCGTTCGTTTTACAGAGGTACGTCGATGGTGGTTATGACGGTGGTTGATTTGGTTGTTAACGGAGATACGTCAACGTTCTTTGTTTTTTTTTTTTTGCGTAAAATACGGATTAAAGAATCCGTAAGTTATATAAAACTTATGGATTGATTAATTCGTAAGTTTATATAACTTACGGATTGGTTAATCCGTATGATTTATACGGATTACGTAATCTGTATAACTCATACAGATGCATTATATAGATTTTTAATTTTTTTAATTAAAAGAAATATTAAATTTTTGAATTTTTTTAAATTATAAATATATTAATATGATTGTTAAAAAAATTAATGTGTATAAAAAATTTATTTGTTTATTTGAAATGTAATTTTTATTATTATTTTAAATATTTTTAAATAAGTGTAGATTGATAATTAATTTGTACTTATTTATGTTTATATTTTGGAAATAGTATTAATTGTAAAATAATTTACACTTGTAATTTATGTATAATTTATTTGAGTTGTTGTGGTCTAAAATTGATTGTTTTTTGTGGTTATAATTTCATG
Source organism: Glycine max (assembly GCF_000004515.6). Lineage (NCBI taxonomy): Eukaryota > Viridiplantae > Streptophyta > Magnoliopsida > Fabales > Fabaceae > Glycine > Glycine max. Next base: position 14,762,181 of record NC_038241.2, on the reverse strand, counting down.
AATTATAATTAAGTTGAATAATATAATTTATTTTATTACATATGGTAAGGTAATAATTTTTTTATGTATTATATGATTATCAATTGTAAGTAGAAAAAGTTGATGTTATTGGTTTTTAATATATAGGGTTATCAATTTGAATGTTTTATGATATTATATGCAGTAAAAAATTACGTAAGACTTTGTGTGATAATATATGTATGGTGCGGTTAGGGTTGTTTGTTTATGATGCTGAAATTTTTGAATGTCTTGTTAAGATGAACAAAGATCAATGGATGTATGACAGTATAAGGTCTGAAGAAGTTGATATGAATGAACAAAATGAAGATGAAGCTGGTGTGAATGAAGAACATGTCGATTGTTCTGATGTGTTCAATACTTCTCAGGTATTAATGTGATTTATTGTTATTAAAGTAATAAAATGAATGTCCCTTGAAAACTAAAATTGTGTGGATTGCATTGTAGGTGTTTGCTACCTGAGATGATGTTCTGCATTGGGCTTGATTTGTTGCTTATGAAATTGAATTTGTGGCGGTGATTATGAGGTTAGACACAAACACTAGTATGAGAGGAAGGACTTCATTTGTCTTAATTGGTTGCGAAAGGAGTGATCAACATAGGTCTAGGAAGAAAGATTTTGTAAGAAGAGATACTGACAGTAGGACAATGTGGGTGTGTCTTTAAGTTTCATGGGAAACCAGTGGTTGGAGGCCAATGATGGATGGTAAAGTTAATGTGTGGGAGTCACAATCATGAATGGCAAAGTCATTAGTTGGACATCCATACGTTGGTCGATTGACTAAGGATGAAAAGACAATTATTGTTGATATGAACAAGTCAATGGTGAAACCAAGAAATATTCTGCTAACGCTGAAGTAGCACAATGCTAATAGTTATACAACAATCAAACAAATATACAATGCAAGAAGTGCATATCATTTTTTCATAAGAAGCAGTGATACTGAAATGCAACAACTAATGAAGTTTCTTGAACGGGATCAATATATTCATTGGCATAGATTAAAGGATGAAGATGTTGTACGTGATATCTTCTAATGTCATCTCGATGTAGTGAAGTTATGCAATGCCTGTAATTTGATATTTTTGATAGATAGTACCTACAAAACAAACAGGTACAGGCTCATGTTACTTGACTTTGTTGGTGTGACACCAACGGGGATGACATTCTCTGCTGGTTTTGCCTATTTGGAGAGAGAATGTGTAAATAATGTGGTCTGGACTCTAGAATGGTTTCGAGGTCTTTTTCTAAGACGTGATGCCCTCCCTAGAGTTATTGTTACCGACAAACCTAGCATTGATGAATGCAATGAAAACTGTATTCCCTAAGTGTACCAACTTGTTGTGTAGGTTTCACATCGACAAGAATGTCAAGGCAAAATGTAAATACCTAATTGGTAAAAAAAATACATGGGATTATGTCATGGATGCCTGGGTGAGTTTGGTTGATTGTCCTTCTGAGCATTAGTTTGATGATTTCCTTAAGAAGTTTGAAATTGTTTGTTCACCATGGTCAATGTTTGATGACTATGTCAACCAAACATAGATAATTCCCCACAAAGAAAAATTTGTTAAAGCCTGGACGAATAAGGTGATGCACATAGGAAACACAACAATAAATAGGCATAAAAATTGTCATTTTTTTATTAGGGTTTAGGAATTAATGGATAAAAATACTTGTATTTTTTTTATTGTTTTTTGTGTATTTCATATGCAGGGTTGAATCTGCTCATTGGGCTTTAAAAAGACTATTACAGAATAGCCTTGGAGACCTATGTAGTGTTTAGGAAGCCGTTAACAACAAGATCATGCTGTAACACATTGAAATTAAGGCATCCTTTAAGACAAGTACACGTGTGGTTTAACATGTTTTTAAAGTTACCTTATACAAGAGGCTACTTGGCATGGTATCAAGTTATGCTTTAAATCAGATTGCTACTGAGTTTGAGCGTGTACATTATGCTAGCAAAAACCCTTCTCGTTGTGGATGTGTCTTTAGAACTACTCACGGTCTTCCATGTGCATGTGAGCTATCCAAATATGTTATTGGTACCATACCACTTGAGACAATCCATATGTTTTGGCAGAGGCTAAGTTTTTCAGACCAAGGGTTATCTGAGCCCCAAGTGAGCATAACCGAAGAGATGGAAACCATATCCAAGCGATTTGAAGAGCTTGATGCTTGTGGCAAAGTTACTCTAAAGAGTAAACTCCAGGAAATTACCTACCATGATCTAAACTCTATCTGTCCTCCTCCAAAAGAGGTCAACACCAAAGGTGCTCAGAAAAAACCAATGATCAAACATCAAAGATCAACAAAGCGTGATACGTCTTACTAGGAGTACGTTGATGCTTTACATTCTGTGCAAAATAGTAATTCTTCAGTCAAACGTAGTGCATCATCATCTGACCTAGTAGTTTCAAGAAGGACTATGCCGATGTTGGATCAATTTCATTCGTGCATTCACTATTCCATTGAAAACATTGTCGATGTTAAAGATGACGGTAACTGCGAATATTGTGCAATTGCTGCCTCATTAGGTATGTGATGAGAATCGAAAAACTGCCCAAATACAGGGACCTATGACCAGGAATAGGACCAAACAGCCAGAGGATAACCTCCAACAAATGGTATCAACCATACTTAACAAGGTCCAAGTGGAGAAGGATGAAGGTCCAGAGGCACTACCAAGAATCAAACTAATTTGAAGGCCCATGCAAAATATGTTTTTTTCTCTATTTCTATTTTTTCGTTGTCATTTTGGCCCAAACTAATTTGAAGGCCCATGCCATTTTTTTCTATTTTTTTTAATTTTAAATTAAATAAAATTGGTGCTTTTCCAACTGCACCTCATATACACTATATGTATTGAACTTGTTTTCAATTGAGGGACTTTTGTCATTTTGTGAATATTTTGTGAGAGCTTCTCTCTGGGTTCCTTGTTGAACCAATTTCAGACTTATCAAGGTAATCCTTGTGGCGTCTATCCTGACTTATCTTCCTTTTTTGGAAGTGGTGTCATCCAAACTCTGTGACTTGTATCAAGTGATCTGCTCCTAGTAAGGATCATGTCATCTGGTATCAGAGCTTCAGCTCTTGATACAGGTTCTATCCTATCCAATTTTTATTTTTTCTTTGTAATTTATCTTTGATTCGTGTTTTTTTCTGTAATATGCGTTCTTGTTTGCGTGTCTGTTTGCGTTCTTGCTTGCATGTCTGTTTGTGTTCATGTTTGCGTCTTGTTTCGTTGTAGCTTTGTTCTTGTTCTTGCTTCGTTCTGTTTCAAAATTTTGTTTCAGTCAAACGTAGTGCATCATCATTTGACTTGGCAATTTCAAGAAGGACTATGCCGATGTTGAATCAATTTCATTCGTGCATTCATTATTCTATTGTAAACATTGTCGATGTCAAAGCCGACGGTAACTGTGAATATCATGCAATTACTGCCTTATTAGGTATGGGTGAAGATTTATGGGCATTGGTGTGCAACCATTTGCTAAAAGAACATGCCAAATGGTCTGATGAGTATATCAACCTCCTTGGTGGCATATACATATTTGAGGAATTAAAGAGGTCCCTACTTGTTGATGAACTATCCATGGTATGTAATTTATGTTTTATTTTTTATTTAAAATTAAGTTTAAATAAATGTAATCCATATAACTGGTTCATGTAGGATACTGTGGATAAGTGGATGAATATAACCGACATGGGATATGTCATTGCATCAAGGTATAATGTTATCCTTGTATCTCTGTCTCTGCAACAAAGCATGACGTTTTTTTCTCTTAGAAGTCAACCACCAACAGATTCTTTTGTGCATCGCATAATATGTATTGGTCACATGTATGACAATCATTTTGTTCAGGTAGATTCACCATAATCCTGTTTTTAATTTATGAAATTAATTGTGTTATAATAACTTCAAATTTTTTGTGCATATGTAGCAGGTTTATTTAAGAGACCATTGTCCCTTATCGCCTCTAGCTTTGTTATGGTCTAGGAATTGTCATTCTCAGGCAAAGCAGTGATCAACTGCATATATTAGTAGAATGTAGCAATACATAAATTTAATGATGTTGAAAACGGACTATGTTGATTTAAGTGATGAGTGAGAATTTAGGTACCTATGTCATTGTCATGTACTACAATAATATACAGTTGTTTAATTGGAAATTCACATAATTATGTATTATACCTTACGCTCAAATGGTTTAGGGTTACTATAATACGTAGGGTTTAGTGTTACATGCATTGTTAGAGTTAACTGTGACGTGAAAACCAGGGTTTAGTAGAACATCAAAAAGTAGGGGTTTTGCAGACTAGGGTTTAGTGTTACGCTTTACGGTTAATTCGAAACTTACTAAAAAAAATTTAACGTGTGGAAAATAAGGTTTATGGTTTAATTCACGTGTGTTGATATAAGTGGTTTGATAGTAATATAAAAAACATTTCAAATAAAAATGTTGTCAAATAAAATAAAATGATAAACATTGTGTGTACACATTTGCTAAAAAATTCTAAATGTCTTCAGGCGTCCTCCATGCGTCACCTTCGTCGCGACCGCACATATACATTGCGATCCACAATCACACCTCTAGCGATCCTTAGGCAGTCTTGCATGACATCGTATGTTTCTGTGCCTTTAGTCACTATCCTTAAGTTGAGCAACCGCTCCAACCTTTCAGCTATTGCTTGGCAAGCCTCCTATGACATTCACAACAATGGATAAGGTTTAACCATATTGCATGTTTAAATAAAATGAAATTAAGAGTAAGATGAATATATATGTTACCATTGCATGTCTAGGCTGCTCCACATGAGAAGGTGCATGCGCATGTGCTACCTCCATAGCTATTGCCGCCACCGGGTACTGAGGCATATCTGGTTCGACATATGTGTCATCTTGCACGATAGGTGGATGTCTGACTAGATCCTCGGGCTGTGCCGACCTCATGAATGGATGCGAAATCATGTAAAACCAGTCCATGTAGTCTGGTGAACATTGTCTAGGCATAAGACAAATCTAGCACACAGGTGCAAGGTACTAAGAGAAGTGCATCCATTTTTCGTCAATATCTTATAAGCATAATCTTGAACCTAAAGAGTGTGGAGGAATTGTCTGAACATACCCAAACTGTCGGACAACCCTCTCTGATAGGTGTATATCAACAACGGGACCCCATCAGTTTTGTCCAAATAAACAAGAAATAAGCTCAAACTCTCTAACTGCATGGTGGTCAATGTAAGGTATCCAACAAACATCATCAGATGTCAATTGATCTAGACGCTTCCAATACATCGACACTGGTAATGCCTTCGCAGAGGTCTAGCTGCAGGCACGTGGTTTCCTTTCATGATAGTCTTTAGCAGTAATAGCCTCACCAACAGATGAAAAATGTTCATAAATCCAACACTACACATATTTTCAAAACAAAAAAAAATATCAAATCAATACATGAAAAAATAAAAAACAAAAAATAAATCAAATTCAATTACAATTACCTGTAATAGTGTGATATATCCAACAAGTTATTTGTCGTTGCTCTTAGATGCATCATTCAAATTATCATACATATGCACTAGGGCGACAACTCCCCATGCGTAGATTCCACTCTGGGTGAGGTCTCGAAAGCTGCCCAAGAGCACCACATGCACATGTGTTGCACTCTTGTTAGCAAAAAGAGTGCAACCTAGCAAATGCAGCAAATAAGCTTGAGCTGCTACAATCCAGTGTGCAACATCACATTTGTTATGATAAATGTCTCGTAGCCATGATAGTCGTAATATGCCCCATGACACTGTACTGTCTCAGCTCTGGCTTCATCTGCACTGACTTCAAGTAATTCAACTAACATCAACATCGCTTCGTCGACATGAAGAGTCTTGAAGCTATGGAAGGTGCCTATGATGGGCAGATGCAGAAAAGAGGCCACATCATCGAGGGTGATGGTGACCTCTCCTACTGGAAGATGGAAACTACTAGTTTCCTTATGCCACCTCTCCGTAAAAGCCGATATAAGTCCCTGATCGCTAGTATCTAGTGGACCTCTCGAATTTTTGAACCTTCCTTCCATGTGAAGATAACTTCAATTCAGGACGTTCTTAAAAAAATTAAATAATTTTAACAATAATAAAAAATACTTATTGAAATATAATTTATTTAAAAATATAAATACCTCTCCATTCCAAACAATGACTACAACATGATCAACATAGGCAGTCAGAACTGATGTGTCACGCGACTCGCCAAGAAAACCCTGGGCATCAACAGCTGCTTCTTGAGGTTGTTGGAAGACCTCTTTAGTTGTGTCATCCACGTGATGAACATCCTGAGCAATAGCAGCAGCTTCCCATTGCCTACGTGAATACTATGGGCCTTCGCCATTGGGGAACTTTATTTGAATCACGATTATCTTCTCTCTGTAGGGCTTTTCCTATAACTCTGCCTAAAGCACGACCAAAAACTCTGGTTCTAACCATAATTTGCAAATTTGAACATACATACAAATTTATGTCAAAATTCAAACAATACTTCAATCAATTACTATACAATCATTCATAAATAAAAAATTATTTTATATATATTTTCAAAAATTATTTTTAATTAATTTTATGTAATGAAAATAACTTCTTTATTAAAAAACAACTTAAAAAACACTATAATCAATTAATTACATAAAAAACTAATATATAAAAATTATAAATATATTTATAATTAAAAATAAAGAAATAAATTTTTCATAACAAAAAAGAAAATAATCTATTTTTTTATTAAAATATATTAACTATTTAAAAACAACATTCTAAATAATATATTTATAATTAAAAAAATACAATAAAATTTAAAAACATAATTCAAAATAATATATTTTAATTAAAACAACAATAACTATTTGAAAACATAATTCAAAATAATCTATTTTTGATTAAAAAAATTACAATTTCAAAACAAAATTCAAAATAATATATTCATAATTAATAAACAACAACTATTTCAAAACAAAAATCATAATAATATATTTATAACTAAAATAAACAATAGATTTTTTTTAAAAATAAAATTAATATATTTATAATTAAAAAATAACTATTTAAAAACATAATTCAAAATAATCTATTTTTATTTAAAAATAACAACAACTATTTAAAAACAAAAATAAAAATAATATGTTTACAATTAAAAAAAGAATTACTATTTAAAAACATAATTCAAAATAATCTATTTTTATTTTAAAAAATAAACAATAACTATTTACAAACAAAAAACAAAATAATATATCTATATTTAGTAAAAAGTAACTATTTAAAAATAAAAATCAAAACAATATATTTATAAATAAAAAATATTTACTATTAAATAAATAAATAAAATTAATTTATTAATAATTAAAAAAAAACATACTGATTAACAAAGTCGTATGTGTTATACAGATTCCAAACAACAGCCATTAAAGAGAAGAAGAAAGCTTACCTCGATGGCGGAAACGACACGACGGTGGTGGAGATGTCTTCAAAGGCAACAATGGAAGCAACAAACAGCAACGACACAACACAAACCAAAGAAGATGAGGTGCAGTGGCGTATGAACAAAACGAAGAGGGAGGGTTTTTAATATTTAAGTGAAGGACATTTTTGTCACTTCACTTAAATGACTGGATGCACAAACAATATTGTTGGGTGCACCTAACAACACCCGCCACCTAATCATGTTAAATGGACTAGTTTCATATTGGCTTGTCAATTCTAGAATTGAAATAGTGGTGGAGTTGGGAGAATTTAGGTTCCATTCTCTACCATTGTAAAAATAATAATAATAATTAAGAATTGAAATGAATCTAAAAAGGAATAGCTAACATGAAAATCAGGCTCTAGTAATGGGAAGAAGAGAATTGCTTCCTGCACGTAATCCGAATTGTAGAATTAGAGGTCAAGGAAGCAATTGCCAGGGAAGAGAACTATTTCTAAGCCCATCTTGATCTCAACTTACTTTTACCCCTATCCCAGCTTGGAGATGTTTGAATGTGTTGTGTATTAAAAAATATGAATTATACTCAGTAGGAAGAACTTACCGAAATTCTATCTTTCGGGATTTTAATCTTCAAATAAAGTAGCAAGCATTGTTTCCATTAAATGTGTAGATACGGAAAAAAAAATTAAGCATATAATTAAAATTTAAGATTAGTTATCTAAGAATCAATAGTGAATTTTACTTTTGGTTCTTTAAGAAGACGTCGGATATGAGAAAGTTTTTAGATTTTCGACCATGAGTTATTTTATTTAAACTTAAAAGAAATTCTAAAAAAATAATTTTTTAAGCAAATAAGATTTACTTCTTAAAAAACTCACAAAATTAATTTTTATAAATAAAAGTAAATTAGACAGACACATTAAAAAATAAAAATTTATTTTATTTAAAAATGTTTTTTTTTAAAATGCATAAACAAATGGACCCGATGGAAATGTTAGTTTCTCAAGTTTATTCATCTATAAATATAAGTCTCTTTTAACTAGTTCACATATATTAAAAAAATAAATTAATTTAGTTAATAATATTAAATTTGTTAAAAAATTATATTGTTTTGTTATAATTACCTTTAAAATTGTTGGAACTTATCATCTCACTCTTTTCAGTTAATTATTTTCCACGTTAGTTAATAAATAAGTGCTACTCATCTCTAATTCTCAAAAAGGAAGAGAATGAATTTCTTATTAATTTGTAGCATTTAATGTAAAGTAATTGGATGGATTCTAAGATTAAGGTGGTCCACTATGCACTATGCATCACACTTAAATTCCTAGATTCATCAAGGTGCATAACATTAGTATAAGTCCTCTATGATAGAGGACTATCTAGAAAGGTCAAGGATAAAGGACTTGAAGAGGAATTGCGTAAAAAGATCATGCAAGGAATGCTCATGCTATCCAAGGATCAGGGAGAACCAAAGGGGGTAAATTGGTGCAATGACTCTTGAGAGCAACAATTTGTGTCTCATAATCCACATTTAGTGCAAGAATTTGACACTTCACAGGAATCTCACGAACTACTAAGAGCAATAATTAGTATTTGAGAGTCTGTTAGTGCAAGACATTTTGTGCTTTCATGTAACGTGTTTTATCAATTGATTATTCAAACGATTTAATTAAATTACAAGAGAACTTTAATTTAATTTAAGTACTTGAAATAATTAATTAATAAATTTGGTGATTTGATTTTATGTGAGTATGTGATTAGTGAGTTTTTGGTGTTTTGAACTTAAGAGGATGAACTTTAGTTTATGTTTGGAGAGGTGGACATATATAGTAAGGTTTAGGTGTGAAAAGAAGGAATTATAAGAGTCATAAACTCTTCAATTCTCAAAAATCTGAAACTCAAACACAAAAGCTCTCATTCTACTTTTTTTTTTCTCTTCAAGAAAACACATTCCTTGAAGAGTTGAGAACTTGGTTGTCTTGCTCAAAGAAGGTCTTTTTCTTCCTCTCTAGTTTTCATTGATTGTCCCTTTGTGTAGTAAGCACCTCTCCTACCTATTTTATATTCCATTTTTGTTTTTCCCTAGGGCATCTATGTGGGTTCCATGGAAAAAGATTAGTTTTTGTGTTGGTTTTGGGCATGGATAATGCCCTTGTAGTTTGAATTGTTAGCAGATTTGAAGAAAGCTTTCTCCTTGGACCTAAAGTTTCCTCCTTGCTTCCTTTTCTTCATCTCAAACCAAGTTCCTTGAGTTTGATAGGTAAGGAAAGCTTTATCTTTTTCTATGCTTAGGTTGTTGTGCATTGGTTTCAAGGCTGCTTGAAAATGAATCATGTTAAAAAATGGAAGTTTGAGCTTTTAAGTTTTGAAATTGGGATTTTTATTATTTGATGAATATTGATGAAAAGTTCCTATTTGTAAAGAGTTTTGATGTTGTTTATGTATTAGACTTGATAGAAACGGGTTTGGGTTTTTTTTTGGGATGATTTGGAAGCCATGAGAAACAATTCTACATAATTTTGAAATTCTACAAAATTCGCATCCACTGATTAGTTTTGCATCCAGTGACCATTTTGAGTCCAATGACCAATTTTGAATCCAGTGACTAGTTTTGAGTCCTATGATCAGTTTTGATGTGGATGCGATTAATGTTTGTTTTCCTTGAATAAATTAACTATTTTGAGATCTTAATGAATTTATGATGATATGAGATACAATCAAAATGATGTTGTTTTATCATTAGAGTTAACTTTATTTTGAGATCATGAGATTCACATTCATGAGTTTTTGGTTAGTTGTTCGCAAGAATTCAAGGTGTTGGAATGTCTTGTTATGCTTATTGAACTATATGTGAATTCATGAGTGTGATGAATGTACGAATGGTGAATTTATGATATTATAACCTCTTATGGTGTTGAGATTGGTGAATGAATTTGTGATGACATATGATATTGATTTGAATGATCATAATATGCATGCACAAATGAATGACATTTCACGTGAGTAGGCACGTAAGTTGGGGGTGTTAAGAAAGCCCACAACCTAGTGCTAGAGGCTGTCATGGTGGTTAACACTGAATTGTGTTGGATCAAGTGGCCTCGGAATAATTATAAAGGGGGGGGGGTTGAATTAATTATTAATGTGTCTTGACTAATTAAAAATTTATCATTCTTAATGTTACTAGATTCAACTAGGCTTTTACTACTAAGTTAAGAAAGTAAAGAACAGAAACAATAACTTAACCAAAAGTAAAAGCGGAAATTAAAAGTACACAGCGGAAATTAAAAAGTGTAGGGAAGAAGAAGACAAACACAAGATTTATACTGGTTCGGACACAACCCGTGCCTACATCCAGTCCCCTAGCAACCAACGGTTCCTGAGATTTCTTTCAACCTTGTAAAATCCTTTACAAGCCAAAGATCCACAAGGGATGTACCCTCCCTTGTTCTCTTTGAACAACCAAGTGGATGTACCCTCCACTTGAACTGATCCACAAGAGATGTACCCTTTCTTGTTCTCAATATAACAACCCAAGTAGATGTACCCTCTACTTGTGCCACAAAGGATGTACCCTACAATGTGTTAGGACAAAGAATTCTTAGGCGGTTAGTCCCTTGAATTCTCTGTGAGGGGGATACAAAAGATATCTCAGGCGGTTAGTCCTTTGAAATCTTTTGTCAAGAGGGAGAAGGGAAGAAACAAAAGAATTCTTAGGTGGTTAGTCTTTTGAATATTTTGACAAGAGAAAGAAGTGAATAAAGAAAAAGAATAGCACAAGTTTTTGGTCAATGAACTTTTCTTGAATGAGAAAGTATTGAACAAAAACTCTTAGAAAGATGAAGAGAAATGAATAAAAGAAATCAGTCTTTTTGAATGAAAGAAATCAATCTTAGTTGTCTATGAAATTCATGCCATGGTCACATATTTATAATCATTTGATGACTCAAATTAAAGTTTGTGACTTTTGGCAATTTCTTTAAAACTAGTCACCTTTTAAAAATTGTGACTCTTTTGAAAACTAGTCACTTTAAAAGTTGTGACTTTTGAAAAACTCTTCAGAAATAAGTCACTTTAAGAATTGTGACTTTTGGTAATTTATTTTTCGAAATCAGTCACTGATAATCGATTATCATTATAGTGTGATCGATTACACATTAAAAGATGTGACTCTTCATGTTTAAATTTGAAAATCAAAACATTTAGAAACACTGGTAATCGATTACAAGTATTGTGTAATCGATTACACAAGTTTAAAATGATTTGAAAATGTTTTATCACTAGTTGTGATTCTTGAAATTTGAAATCTAACGTTTTAAAACATCGGTAATCCATTACATGATTATGGTAATCGATTACAGCTTTGTAAATCAGTTTTGAAAACAATGCTGGCTATTGGTAATCGATTACTACCTTCTGGTAATCGATTACCAGAGAGTAAAACTCTTTGGTAAAAGGTTTTGCGAAAAATTCTTATGCTACTCAATGTTTTGAAAAACTTTTTTTTAGTACTTATCTTGATTGAGTCTTCTCTTGATTCTTGAATCTTGAGTCTTGAATCTTGATCTTGATTGTTTCTTGAATCTTGATTCTTGAAACTTGATTGTTCTTGAATCTTGAATCTTTGAAACTTGATTCTTGAAGCTTTTTGACTCCTGATTCTTTGGAACTTTCTTAACTCATGATTCTTTGTCATCATCAAAATAATCTTGAAATTCATTGCTTCCACAAATTGGACTATAGAATGGATGGGTGGATGAATCCCTAGATAGGTTATGGTCTTTGCAAGCCTTACCGAGATAAGCCACTAGCCATGCTCACCCACTTCTTATAAAACCACGATTCCTCTACAAGGTTAATTCAAGAGTCCCTGAATGGTCAAATCACAAAGTGCAATTATGTTAAGGGATGTACTTGCATTAATCGTTCAAAAGGTGAAATCTTTCAGGAGTAAAGAGTAAGCATGGCATAACATGATAGTTAGATATGTGCATTAATAATTGTGACTTGAAAATGATGTGTTTCTTTAGGAGTTGTATTAGTACATAGTTGTTAAAAATGAAGGATTTCTATATCTCTTTTAACATGTTGATCTATGTTGTTTTCTTTTAAAATGAACTTACCCTTGCATATTCTGTTGAACTATGTTGATTGTGTCGTTTGACACAGGAGTAGATTATGATGTAACTTTTAAGGAGCATATCACTCATAGTTGATATGAACTTGGTGGTGGAGTTAGGGACAAGAAACTTCCCCTCCACTCTTCCCCCCATGGTGATCAACCTGAGTCACTAGGGAGTTCCAAATCGGGTGATATGGTACAACTATTTTTCCTCATGAAAAACTACGAGTACTTATTGAAAAAGTTTATACTATTTCCATGCAATTATGAAGTATGAAACATGGACATCATCAATGCACTGACCGTAGATAGTTAAAAATTCTAAGCAATCCCCTTCTCTCTCCAAGGATGCTTAAATTCGTTAACCACTCTCTTTTCCCTTGAGGGATATCCAACATGCTCACCGGAACCCCTATGTACATACACAACATACATCCATTACGATGACATCTTCAACATCAACATCATCATGCGATAGCTGATGCTCTCCAAGCTTTAGCTCAAGCTATAGGGAATTAGAATAGGGGAGAAGCTGTTGGAGCTATTGAGTACCAAGGGTTGGACCGCTTCCAACAAAACAATCCTCCTACTTTCAATGGAGGATACAACCCTGATGGTGCTTAGAATTGGATAAGGGAAATCAATAAAATCTTCTGAGTGATGGCATGTTCGGAGGGGCAAAATGTTGCTTTTGGTACATATACTCTAGTGGAAAAGGCTAAGTATTGAGGGGAGAATACTCGCCAATGCTTAGAGGCTGAAGGTCAAGTTGTGACCTGGGATGTCTTTAAGAGGGTATTTTTGGAGAAATACTTTCCTGAGAATGTTAGGAACAAGAAGGAGATGGACTTCTTGGAGCTCAAGCAGGGGAACATGACTATGGATGAATATGCAGCCAAGTTTGAGGAGCTGGTGAGGTACTTTCCCCATTATCAAGGAAGAGATGGCGAAAGTTCCAAATGTGTGAAGTTTCTGAACGGCTTGCAACCTGAAGTGAAGCAAGCTGTGAATTACCAAGGTGTTCATCAGTTTCCACTCTTGGTTAACATGTGCCGGATTTGAGATGAAGATGCTCGAGATAGTGCAATCTATTATAGGAGTACAGGCCCAATGAAGAACAAAAAGAATGGACCCCAACATCGGGGAAAACCGTACTCGACCCCTCCTAAGCAATATGGTAACCGCCCCAACAATCAGAGGACTGTTGCTATGAGGTTTACTGGTGGTAGTGTGATGTGCCATCATTTTCTTCTATTTTCTAAACCCTTTTTGCACCATTTTAATTACTGATTGGTCTTAATTGTCAATTAATTAGGCAGTTTTATTATTTGGGCCCATTTAGCTAATTTGATGTTTTTAATCTAATTTCAGGAATTAATGAAACATTGGGCTTAATCCGGATTTTGGTTGTGGACTTGAAGAGGGCAAATAAAGCAGCGCTTACCTTAGTTAATTTCTAATTAGGAAATTTCCCAATTTTATTTTATGTTGTTCAGTGTTTATTTCGTTTTGAGCCAGAGTATTGTAATAGGGCCCAGTGACTTTGAGTGACTCTTTTTAAATAGCAGCCTTGGGATTCGTGCAAGGCATTCTGCTATGCTATTTTATTATTCAGAGCTTTTATTTTAGGTTTCTACGTTTTTCTGTTCTAAGGCTACTGTTTTCGTTCTTAATGTAATTTTCCATTTTCTGCTTCTAATTACAATTTCGTTCTTGCTTCTTCTTCTACTTTCATTTACGTTTCTGTCTCATTTACGTTTCTGTTCATTTAGGTTTCTGCTTCATGTTTCGTTTGTGTTTTCTGTTTGAATCCATGGAAGGCTAGATTTTCTGGTGTTGTTTCCTTTTGAGGACGAAGCCCAACTCTCTTTGAGGTTTCGCTTGTAATGTGGTTTCCTGGCAGTTTTCCCTTCACCAGTTATCCCTATTTCGTGAATATTAATCAGTGCATGCTTCGTGTTCGATTAATTGCCTCTGAGCCTAACTTGCATTCATGCTTAATGGACGAAGGGCTAACTGGTGTATGTGGTGCCTAATCACGTATTGACAACCCTAAGTTGATTTTCGCTTAGTAAATTAAAATAGGGTTGGATTAAGTGGTTGACTGTTAGGGACGAATTCTCCATAACCCAGGATAAGAGAATGGCTTCTGAATCAGAGGAAACAACCCGTTTTTAATATTAGTAGTTTTGTATTCCAGTTTACTTGTTCTGCTCTTTAATCACAAAACAAACAACCCCCCCCCCCCCAATCGTCACTGTTACTACAAGTATATTATGAACATTTGGTTTGTCACTGCTCGTTGGGAAACGACCTAGGATCACTTCCTAGTTACTGCATTTTCATGTTTATTTGATTCGGGTACGACCTCGATCAAATTTGGCGCCGTCGCCGGGGAACAATGTCCAAAGGTTCATAATAGCTAACGTTGTGTGTTTAATTCTTTCGTGTTTTATGTTTAATTGTTAGTATTGTGTTAGTGTGTGTGTTAGTGTCGTTTAGTATCTTGGTATTTTGTTTAGTGTGTGTTCTGTTTTAGTTTTCCTATTAAGCGCTTCCCCTGTTTCAGTTTTGGGTGTTTTGCTGTGAATAGTGTTTTGCGACGGACTTAGCAACCATTTCTGCTTGCGGCAAACCAGAGTAGTAGTAGAAATCCCTTAGCGACGGATTTTAGCGACCACCCATGCTGAATTATTTGTGATTTTTTGTTTTAGTAGCTAGGGTTGTTATTTTTGGCTGAATTTTTTTGTGGGAACTTCTTTTAATCCATATTTTGTGGGAAAAATAGCTAGAGCCTTTAGTTTGGTCAGATTTGAAAGTTCCAAAAAACTAGCAAATTTTGTGTTTGTCAAAACTTCAAACGGCCATAACTTTTGCTCCGGTTATCAGAATCGCAATTATTATATATGCATTTGGGGTAGAAAAAAATTTCCTACGTCGTGGCAGCTTGCCATAGGCCGGCTGAGGTCTCCATCGTCCAAAAAAAGTGATTCTGTCAAAAGTTTTTTATTTTTCAAGTTTTATTCACTTATTTTTCTTAACCTACCATTTTTAGCTTTCATAGTTAGACTTTGAATTTTTGTCTGAAATATTTTGTGCTATCTTCTCATCATTTTATAAGGTTGCTCACAAAATTTCAAGTCATTTGGATATCATTTGAGGGTAGCTGTAGTTCAAACCTACACCTTTATTTACATGACAAGGCAACTAGTTGTGTGCATGCTGAATGTAGTGTATGACTAGAGGCAATCCATCTGACTTACAACCCTTTCATCCTGAGATAGATAGGACATTTCATAGATTAGTTAGGCATCATTTTATACCTTTTGATTATTCTGAGCATTCCATTACTGGTGAATCTGTGCATTCTGTTATTGGTGATTTTGAACATCCTGATCTTGAGCATTATAATTTTGAGCATTCTGATTCTGAGCATTCTGATTTCCACATTCTGAGAACATGGCACAACCTCCACCCCGTGAGAGGACTCTAAGGGAAATGGCTGCACCTGATTTCACCTACGAAAGCTTGTGCATCCAATACCCTGATGAGGATGTCCCATATGTTCTTAAAACTGGACTGATTCATTTGCTTCCAAAGTTTCATGGCCTTGCAGGTGAAGACCCGCACAAACATTTGAAAGAATTTCACATTGTCTGCTCCACCATGAAACCCCCAGATGTCCAAGAGGATCACATATTTCTGAAGGCTTTTCCTCATTCTCTGGAGGGAGTGGCAAAGGACTGGTTGTATTAGACAACTCAGTGGAGAGAGCCTGTATGAGTACTGGGAGAGATTTAAAAAACTATGTGTCAGTTGCCCCCACCATCAGATTTCGGAGCAGCTTCTTCTCCAATATTTTTATGAAGGACTCAGTAATATGGAGAGAAGTATGATAGATGCTGCCAGTGGTGGAGCCCTTGGAGACATGACTCCTGCTGAAGCCAGAAATTTAATTGAGAAGATGGCTTCCAACTCCCAGCAGTTTAGCGCCAGAAATGATGCCATAGTCATTAGAGGAGTGCATGAGGTAGCTACAAACCCATCTGCATCATCTGAAACTAAGAAGCTTGAAGGCAAACTGGATGCATTGGTTAACTTGGTAACCCAGCTGGCCTTGAATAAAAAATCTGTACTTGTCGCAAGGGTTTGTGGTTTGTGCTCCTCTGCTGACCACCATACAGACCTTTGCCCTTCCATGCAGCAACCTGGAGCAATTAAGCAGCTTGAAGCTTATGCTGCAAACATTTACAATAGACCTCCTCAAGCTCAGCAGCAAAATCAACCACAGCAGAATAATTATGACCTCTCCAACAACAGATACAACCCTGGATGGAGGAATCACCCTAATCTTAGATGGTCTAGCCCTCAACAACAACAACAGCAGCCTGCTCCTTCCTTCCAAAATGCTGCTGGCCCAAGCAGACCATACATTGCTCCATTAATCCAACAACAACAACAGCCCCAGAAACAGCCAACAGTTGAGGCTCCTCCACAACCTTCCCTCGAAGAACTCGTGAGGCAAATGACGCTGCAGAACATGCAGTTTCAACAAGAGACCAGAGCCTCCATTCAGAGCTTAACCAATCAGATGGGACAATTCGCTACACAATTAAATCAACAACAGTCCCAGAATTCTGACAAGCTGCCTTCTCAAGCTGTCCAAAATCCCAAAAATGTCAATGTCATTTCATTGAGGTTAGGAAAGCAGTGTCAAGGACCTCAACCCGTAGCACCTTCCTCATTTGCAAATGACCCTGCCCAACTACACTCTACCCCAAAAAAAGGTAATGACAAAAATTTACCTAACAATTTATGTGCAGGTGAATCTTCCACTGGTAATTCTGATTTGCAGAAGCAGCACATCCCTCCTCTTCCATTCCCTCCAAGAGCAGTTTCCAACAAAAAAATGGAAGAGGCAGAGAAAGAGATCTTGGAAACATTTAGAAAAGTAGAGATAAACATACCTCTACTGGATGCAATAAAGCAAATTCCAAGATATGCTAAATTCTTGAAGGAGCTGTGTACTAACAAGCGGAAGCTTAAAGGAAGTGAACGAATTAGCATGGGCAGAAATGTCTCCGCATTGATTGGTAAATCTGTTCCCCAAATTCCTGAAAAATGTAAAGATCCAGGTACATTCAGCATACCTTGTATTATAGGGAATAGTAGGTTTGACAATGTCATGCTAGATTTAGGAGCTTCTGTTAGTGTTATGCCTCTGTCTATTTTTAATTCTTTATCTCTAGGTCCCTTGCAGTCAACTGATGTGGTAATTCATTTAGCTAATAGAAGTGTTGCCTATCCTGTTGGTTTCATAGAAGATGTCTTAGTTAGAGTTGGTGAACTGATTTTCCCTGTTGATTTTTATATTTTGAATATGGAGGATGGATTCTCTCAAGGATCAGTTCCCATCATTCTAGGCAGACCCTTTATGAAAACTGCTAGAACTAAGATAGATGTATATGCAGGCACACTATCCACGGAGTTTGGTGATATAACTGTTCATTTTAATATTCTGGATGCTATGAAATACCCATCTGAAGATCTTTCTGTATTTCGTGCTGAAATAATTGACCATGTTGTTGATGAATACATGAATGATCTTTATTCTAATCTGCATGCCTCTCACTCTTCATGCATTGAGTCTAAAATTGTACTTGATCATATGTCTGAATTTGATGCTGAGAGTGAATCTGAGAGTGATATTGATTGCATGTCTGGTGGTGGTGTTTTACCTCTCGAGATTGATTTTATAGAGTCAGATAGGACTAACCATGTTTCAGGAAGTACACATACCTCTGACTTTCTTTATGAGGTAAAGGCTGAGAAACCATCTCCTTCTGCCACTATCCAACCGACCACACCAGAATTGAAGCCTCTGCCATCAAATTTAAAATACGCTTACTTGGATGATAGCAAGAGTTTTCCAGTGATTATATCTGCCTCCCTTGCTGATGAGCAAGAGGAGAAGTTGTTGTCTGTTCTCAAGAAGCATAAGAAGGCTATAGGCTGGACCCTGGCGGACATTCCTGGTATTAGCCCATCCACATGTATGCATCGAATAAATTTAGAGGATGGAGCTAAACCCGGTGATTCTTGATGTAGTGAAGAAGGAGATAACCAAGCTTTTGCAAGCTGGTATCATTTATCCTATCTCAGACAGTCAATGGGTGAGTCCCGTCCAGGTAGTCCCGAAGAAGACCGGCCTCACAGTGATAAAAAATGAGAAGGAGGAGCTAATTCCTACTCGGGTGCAGAACAGTTGGAGAGTCTGCATTGACTATAGGAGGCTGAACCATGTTACCAAAAAGGACCATTTTCCCCTGCCATTCATTGACCAGATGCTTGAACGCCTGGCAGGTAAATCCCACTACTGTTTCCTTGATGGTTTTTCTGGTTATATGCAAATTACTATTGCTCCTGAGGATCAGGAGAAGACCACATTCACCTGCCCCTTCGGCACTTTTGCCTATAGGAGGATGCCTTTTGGCCTGTGCAATGCCCCTGGTACCTTCCAGCGGTGCATGATTAGTATTTTCAGTGATTTCTTAGAAAATTGCATAGATGTGTTTATGGATGATTTCACTGTATATGGATCCTCTTTTGATGGTTGTTTGGATAGTTTGGAAAAAGTTTTGAATAGATGCATCGAAACTAATCTTGTTCTAAATTTTGAAAAATGTCATTTTATGGTTGAGCAAGGTATAGTTTTAGGGCACATTATTTCTAATAAGGGTATTGAAGTAGATCCTGCAAAAATTTATGTTATTTCACAATTGCCTTACCCCTCTTGTGTGCGAGAGGTGCGATCTTTTCTTGGTCATGCAGGATTCTACAGGCGCTTTATAAGGGATTTTAGCAAAGTAGCCCTTCCATTGTCCAACTTGTTGCAAAAGGTTGTGGAGTTTGACTTTAATGACAGATGCAAAGAGGCTTTTGATTGCCTCAAAAGAGCGCTGACTACCACCCCCATCATCCAGGCACCCGATTGGACAGCCCCTTTTGAGCTTATGTGTGATGCATCAAATTATGCATTGGGGGCTGTCCTTGCTCAGAAAATTGATAAATTGCCCAGGGTGATATATTATGCTTCTAGGACTTTAGATGTTGCCCAAGCGAATTATACTACTACTGAGAAAGAGCTTCTAGCCATAGTTTTTGCTCTTGAAAAATTTCGATCTTATTTGCTTGGTACCCGCATTATTGTTTATACTGACCATGCAGCTCTAAAGTACTTGTTGAAGAAGGCTGATTCTAAGCCTAGGTTGATCCAATGGATGCTCTGGCTCCAAGAGTTTGACTTGGAGATCCGTGATAGGAGCGGAGCACAAAATCTAGTTGCTGATCATTTGAGTCGGATCGAACGTGTATCTGATGCAGATTCACCTATTCGGGATGATTTCCCGGATGATCATTTGTATATACTGTATAGTATTTCTGACTCTCTTTCTACTCCCTGGTTTGCTAACATTGTCAATTATTTAGTTGCTTCTATTTTTCCTCCCTTAGCATCTAAGGCCCAAAAAGATAAAATTAAAAGTGATGCTAAGCATTTTATTTGGGATGACCCCTACTTGTGGAAATTATGCAGTGATCAGGTCATTAGACGGTGCATTCCAGATCATGAGACTGACTCAGTCCTGCAGTTCTGTCATTCTTCCACACCGGGAGGTCATCTGGGTGTTCAAAGGACAGCTCGCAAAGTGCTTGATTGTGGTTTTTATTGGCCCACCATCTTTAAAGATGCGTGGAAGATCTGCAGCACTTGTGAGCAGTGTCAGAGAGCAGGAAATACACTTACATGGCGACAACAAATGCCTCAGCAACCTATGCTATTCTTTGAGGTGTTTGATGTCTGAGGTATAGATTTCATGGGTCCTTTTCCTGTCTCTTTTGGTTATGTTTACATTCTCCTTGCAGTTGACTATGTTTCAAAATGGGTGGAAGCCAAACCCACCAGAACTAATGATGCTAAAGTTGTTGCAGATTTTGTCAGGTTTAATCTGTTCTGCAGGTTTGGAGTACCTAAAGCAATTGTTAGTGATCAAGGAACCCATTTTTGCAACAGAACAATGCATGCCCTGCTTAAAAAGTACGGGGTGGTACACAGGGTATCCACACCATACCACCCCCAGACCAATGGACAGGCATAAATTTCTAACAGGGAAATCAAGAGAATTCTAGAGAAGATTGTGCAGCCAAACAGGAAAGATTGGAGTACCAGGCTTGATGATGCTCTCTGGGCACATCGGACTGCCTACAAAGCACCCATAGGAATGTCTCCTTATCGGGTTGTCTTTGGAAAGGCATGTCATCTTCTAGTGGAAATTGAGCACAAAGCATACTGGGCAGTGAAAACTTGCAACTTCTCTATGGATCAAGCTGGTGAGGAAAGAAAGTTGCAACTGAGTGAGTTAGATGAAATCCGCCTAGAAGCCTACGAGAATGCCAAGTTCTACAAAGAAAAGACCAAGAAGTTCCATGATAGCATGATAGTTAAGAAGGACTTCATGGTTGGGCAAAAAGTGTTATTGTATAATTCTAGGCTTGGACTCATGAGTGGTAAGTTGAGGTCTAAGTGGATTGGTCCTTTTGTTGTTACTAATGTTTTTCCTTATGGTACAGTTGAGATCAAAAGCGACTCCACCAACAAGAGCTTCAAGGTCAACGGACATCGACTTAAGCCATTCCTCACGAATCTTTCTCTAGTGGACGTAGTGGTGGAAGAGACTTCCTTACTCCACCCTACTCTTCCTCCACCATGACTTATGGAGTTTTTCTTTTCCTATCTCCTTCTTTGCTTTTATTACACTTGTCCGATTCTATTTGATGATTTAATTGTTTTTAATCTTTTAATTGTGCTACATTGAGGACAATGTGTTGTTTAAGTATGGGGGGGGGGGGGGAGTGTTCTTTGGTTTTGCTAGTTTTGTTGGTTTTGTTAATTTGTTAATGTTGTTAGTTTCGTCGGATTGTTAGTTTAATATTTTGGGTCAATTTTGTGTGCATGTACGACTTTGCATGTTTTTCTTTGAATTATAGGATATGTTCAAGAAATGGGTAATTGTTTTGAAAATAAAAGTTTTTGGCATGTTGTGACTTGAAATCCTTGATTCTCATCTACATGTCATGATAGTTTTGAAAGCTCAATTTGAAAGTGATGAGTTTACCTTTGTGAGAATTTGAGCCATCCATCATCATAATCATTTGGTGTGTTTTGCCCCATTGATTGCTTGCACAATAACCTTGGCTTGATTCTTGTTGATGCGTCCTAATTCACATGCATATTTGGAAATGATTGATGCAATTTTGTTCTTATAAGCTTCTAGCCAAATGGACTTACCTTGAATTAATTCCTTTGATAGCCCTTTTGAGCCTTGTTTCCCTTTCCTTGTTTTGAAGCTCACTACAAGCCTTAAGTGAAAAACCATGATATCACCATATCCTTAAGGAATTTTGGAGCTTTGGAATTGTTTTGGGAATAAGTGTGGGGGGTTTTTTGTTTCAATGGATAACTTGTTTTGTTGGCTATACTTCATGATGTATTTTGGGCCATACTTGATGTACATTGTATATTGGTTAAATGAATGAAATGCTGTTTCTCAAAGGATATAGAGTAAAAAAAAAAAATCGAAAATGAAAAAGAAAAGCAATAAAGTTGAGTGAATAAGATCTTAAATGGCAAAAGAATGATGAGACTCTTGGTTCTACTCTTTATGTTTAAATTTTATCTTTACTTCTTTTTATTTTCTTATTTTTTCTTATTATGCACTTATTCCCCATTGCTCCTCTATTCCTTTGGGATTTAGCCACTTATTCCATATTTTTCCATACCTTGTCCTTGGCCCCATTACAACCTTAAAAGACCTTTTGATCCTCATGTGCTTGTGTTTATGGGTTGATTGTCAATTTTAGAATCTTGCCATGTTTATGTGGTGTTTGTTTTCTTGGGTGCTTTGAGGGTAAATAGTAGCCTAGACACTTGAGAGATAGAGTGTATATCTTGTGAGGCTTTATCACTTTTCATTCTTGAGCTGATTAACTATTTTGCCATGATTGGGTTGCTTGGATGATTTTCATCAATGTCTTGACTTTTCGGATCTCCTTATGTTAGATGATACCCATTACTTTCATTCCTTGATGTTCATTGAGAAATATGTGAATGTTTTCGTTTGTCTCTCTTTGATATCCTTGGTTTTTGTTCTTTGTTTCATTTTGCCCAGGAGTGCAAAAGGCTAAGTATGGGGGGTTTTGAGGTGCCATCATTTTCTTCTATTTTCTAAACCCTTTTTGCACCATTTTAATTACTAATTGGTCTTAATTGTCAATTAATTAGGCAGTTTTATTATTTGGGCCCATTTAGCTAATTTGATGTTTTTAATCTAATTTCAGGAATTAATGAAACATTGGGCTTAATCCGGATTTTGGTTGTGGACTTGAAGAGGGCAAATAAAGCAGCGCTTACCTTAGTTAATTTCTAATTAGGAAATTTTGCAATTTTATTTTATTTTGTTTAGTGTTTATTTCGTTTTGGGCCAAAGTATTGTAATAGGGCCCAGTGACTTTGAGTGACTCTTTTTAAATAGCAGCCTTGGGATTCGTGCAAGGCATTCTGTTATGCTATTTTATTATTCAGAGCTTTTGTTTTAGGTTTCTACGTTTTTCTGTTCTAAGGCTACTGTTTTCGTTCTTAATGCAATTTTCCGTTTTCTGCTTCTAATTACAATTTCGTTCTTGCTTCTTCTTCTACTTTCATTTACGTTTCTATCTCATTTACGTTTCTGTTCATTTACGTTTCTGCTTCATGTTTCGTTTGTGTTTTCTGTTTGAATCCATGAAAGGCTAGATTTTCTGGTGTTGTTTCCTTTTGAGGACGAAGCCCAACTCTCTTTGAGGTTTTGCTTGTAATGTGGTTTCCTGGCAGTTTTCCCTTCACCAGTTATCCCAAATTCGTGAATATTAATCAGTGCACGCTTCGTGTTCGATTAATTGCCTCTGAGCCTAACTTGCGTTCATGCTTAATGGACGAAGGGCTAATTGGTGTATGTGGTGCCTAATCACGTATTGACAACCCTAAGTTGATTTTCGCTTAGTAAATTGAAATAAGGTTGGATTAAGTGGTTGACTGTTAGGGACGAATTCTCCATAACCCAGGATAAGAGAATGGCTTCTGAATCAGAGGAAACAACCCGTTTTTAATATTAGTAGTTTCGTATTCCAGTTTACTTGTTCTGCTCTTTAATCACAAAACAAACAACCCCCCCCCCCCCCCCCAATCGTCACTGTTACTGCAAGTATATTATGAACATTTGGTTTATCACTGCTCGTTGGGAAACGACCTAGGATCATTTCCTAGTTACTGCATTTTCATGTTTATTTGATTTGGGTACGGCCTCGATCATAGTGGTAGCTAACCCACTACTTTCTCAACTCAGATCACTTGTTACAAATGTGGTAAGCCAGGGCACATCTCCTCAAATTATGCTGATAAAGGCATGACCTGTTTCAATTGTAGACAAAAGGGGCATATTCAGTGAGACTGTCCATATTCCAAGAAGGAGCAGAATGGTGGGGGCCTGAATGACCAAACTGGACATCCAAAGGACACGGGAAGAGTCTTTACCCTTAACGGTGTCAAGGCTTCGAAATCCAAAGATCTAATCCAAGGTAAATGTTTCATAAGTGGGATTCCTTTACTTGTGCTATTCTATTCCGGTGCAACCCATTCTTTTATATCTTGTTCGTGTGTAGAGAAAATTAAGCTTTTTGTGTCTTCTTTAAATAAAGACCTGGTCGTAGAGACCCCAACTAGTGGTTATGTGTTAACTTCTAATATGTGTTTGAATTGTCCTGTGGAAATTTTTGGTAGAAAATTCTTGATTGATCTGATTTGTTTGCCTTTGAGCCAAATTGATGTTATTTTGGGTATGGACTGGTTATCTTCCAACCATGTCTTGTTAAACTGTTTTGATAAAACTATGGTGTTTGATGATTCTGGAGTGAGTAAGGATATGATGTTTATCTCTGCCAACCAAGTCGTGACATCTTTAAAAGAAGATGCTCAAGTGTACATGATCTTGTCTAACCTAGAAGTAGAGACAAAGGTTTCCATGGGTGACCTCTCTATTGTCAGAGAGTTTCCTGAAGTGTTCCCTGAAGATATATCCGGTCTACCACCCGAGAGAGAGATAAAGTTTTCCATAGACCTAGTACCTGGTGCTGGACCCATATCCATAGCCTCTTATAGGATATCTCCTATAAAGTTAGCCGAGCTTAAGAAACAGTTAGAGGAGTTGTTGGAGAAGTGGTTTGTGAGACCCAGTGTATCTCTACGGGGAGCACCAATGTTGTTAGTAAAGAAGAAAGATGGGACCATGAGGTGGTGTGTAGACTACCACCAATTGAATAAGGTGATGATTAAGAATAAGTACCCTTTGCCTAGAATAGACGACCTTATGGACCAACTGGTAGGAGCTTATGTGTTTAGCAAGATAGACCTTAGGTCAGGTTACCATCAGATCCAAGTGAAGTCTGAGGATATACCGAAGACTGCTTTTAGGACCAGTTATGGTCACTATGAGTATTTAGTCATGCCCTTTGGTGTCACTAATGCTCCAGGTGTGTTTATGGACTACATGAATAGAGTCTTTCACCCTTACCTCGATAGTGTAAACTAATGCTCCAGGTGTGTTTATGGTCAGTAAATAAGCGTCTTGTTGTAAAAGGTTTGTGTGTAGTATGGACAGTGTGTAAACTAACTAATCAAAGGTAAATAAAAAGGTGAGCCGTGGTGGGTGCGAAGGCAGATGGTCAACGTGCTGGTCTTCCTACTGGGTGACTGATGCTACTAAAGATGTTCTCTACCTAACAACGTTCCTGTGTTCTATGTTGTCTCCAGGAGTGCTAAACCCCAATGTGTCGTGCATGTTTAGCCTAATCGTAATCAAGTGTCGTCCTTAGATCCCTCTGGTTGGACTAAACTTGACCAAAACTGCATTAAGACATACAAAACAACAACTAGGTTACCGTACCCAGATCCCTTGTAAAAATACGATAAACTAGCCTCGTCCTGTCAAGTTCTAAGGATCAAACCATTTCCCAATGTTGAATGATCCTAACTAAGCATACATCTACGTGATCAAGGCAAAAGCATACTAAAATGAAGTACTGATAGCACAGAGAAAACATGCAACATCATTAGATAGATATAAGAGTATTTACATCAAGTACCCCGTAGGAAAAACCAACTGAGGATTTAGCTCTCCATAGCTGGGAAGCTTCTCATACAAAGATGAAAAAGAGAAAATAAAAGATTAGGAAGTACAAGTGGTGAGGATGTCTCCTTCACCTCTAGAAACCTCACAATCACTCAAACTCTCATCCAATACTTTGCATGATAACTTCCTCTTCAATCTCTGTTGTCCCTTAGGATCTTCACACTAGAAGTTCTCTTCGCCACTCAGCCACTCAGATGAATGCTTCCAAGAACAGAGAAAATGCCAAAAATTGAGAACTCTCTTCCATTTCTGATTTTAGGCTTTAAATAGTGTTGCTGATTTTTGGTCGTTCGCTCAGCCACATTCTGGTTCGCTTAGCCAAATTAAGTGACATTTGGCTTAGCGTGCCTCTTCTTCGCTCAGCCTGGAGGTGCAAGCGGTGCACTTAGCGAGTTTGACTCTCGCTCAGCACACCTGTACAGGTCATCTTCTTCCAGGTTCTTCTATGCGCTCAACCAATCATGCTGCGTCCAGCGGATCATGCGCTCAGCCAGAAGAGGATGGCTCAGCGAACTGCAAAAATCACACTTCACCAAACTTGCTTATTTTACCTGAAATTGAAATGGGAAGGTTATTAAATACACAAAAGTAGGATACTAAGTACTTATTACCTAAATTTACAAAAAGTACTTACAATACTACAAAAAGAACTGCAAATGGAAGGAGTTGAATACAATTTACACAGCTTTTTTACACAAAAGTTAGTCGCATTAACCGACTAACAAACTCTCCCAAATTTACAGTTTTGCTTGTCCTCAAGCAAATAAAGAGCAGCTCACTGGTCCCCAAGTGATAAAACATGCAGTGATTGTGTACAAAGGTGTGTAACTCCACAATATTAGTTGCATGATAAAAAATGAAATAAAAATGCCTTTATCAATTGCTTTTCTCAAGGCATGCAGTTTTTCAGAGAAAAGAACATGTTAGCAAGCAACACAACTAAATAAAGCTAGGTTGGAGACAAATTTCATGGAAAGATGCTTAACCGAAATCTCACGACTTCTGTTTCACTCAACCACAAGTGTTTAAGCTTTTTATCAATAACGACTAGCAAGAGGTCCAATCTTTGAACTTCATCTCATGTCTTAAAGTCAGAAATGCACAAATTGAATCAGAAGGACTTTTATTGGCTTGTAATGAGGCTAGGTTATAATGAATATTGGTTTTTCTAGGATGCCAAAGCTTGGATTCTAAGTGAGCACAAATCCTAGACTTAACCAATTAGTCTTTTTAATATACTTAGCTTGCTCATTAGCCTTTCACTTGACTTGTTCTAACAACACACACACACACACGCTTATTTGAACTCTTTTTTTTTAATTTATTTATTTGTTGTGTGTGTTGTTGTTTCTTACCTTTAAACATTAACCATCTAACAGACCCCCAAATTTGGGGTGAAATTGTCCTAAACCAATGTGCCCTCTTAAAACCTAAGCAAGGTAAATAGGAATTACAACTTAAGGCTCACGGTTCAATACAATTACAGTTTAGCTCAAAGATGGGTGCAAATGATATAATCATTGATAACAGGTAAGCTTTTGGTCAAGTGGCTTGTATATACAAAAATGGCCTTCATCATTTCAAATTCATACATTTCATTCTAAATTTCAGAGATTGATGCAAAAATTATTACTCTATGCTAGTTGTTCTCTCAACAATTAAGTTCACACTCTCACCGGTTTATGATCAAGCTTTTCTTTCACAATCAACATGTCTACTGACTAACATTTCTAACTGTGAGCCTACTTTCTTGTTCTTTCTCATCTAACATACACACTTGCTCAACTCTTGATAAAACACACTCTTCATTTCAATCATGCATTCATTCCACAATCAATTCACAACACCAATTCCACAAAAAGATCAAGTGCTTCCACTGCATACTCAGAGAATTAAGTTAAGCTGTTCAGTATGCTTCAAAACATTCATACTAATTATCCATAGAAACACAAATATATAATTATAAATATAAACCAAAATCACCAAAAACAATGTACTAAGACTAAAATAATTATAATAATTTCCAAAAAGACAAAATAAAAAATTTAGAATTCCTGCGACTGGTCCTGTGTGCCTTGTGTGTCCTGGTCCTGCATATCCTCCTCATCTGTCAGATGTAAAACTGGGGTAGCTGAAGGAGTGGATGACAATCTCAGGACTGGCGTGGTAGGGTCTTCTAGCATCTCCATGATGGGTGTAGGAGGATCTGCTTGTCTCTCATGTACTGGTGTAGGAGGAGCTGCTACCTGCTAAGCAAAAGATAGGTCCATCCCCGGTGAGAGTGGATCTTTTGGGGTCTATGGTGTCCTCTCAAGAGTAGCAGCCTCCTGTCCCAATTGTGACTCACCTAGTTCAATAGTCTCATGTATAACTGACAATTGGCTCAGAAAGAACATCCTCATTAGGCCTCATCTCTACTCCTGCACCAGAAAAATCAAAAGCTCCAGGGATGGTAGCCTCAGAAGACGCACCCTGTACCTGTTGAGGTACCTGAGCACTGGGGACCTCACCCTCTCTCACAGCAAAAGGTAAGGTTCTAGGCCAGGATACCTTCTCAATGAACTGCTCTGCCGACAGAATGGACCCTGGAGGAGCTACCACATGCAAGCTCTGCAGTAATAAAATTTTCCCCTGATGAATACTCTGAAGCATGGCTTCAAAGCGTTGAGAGTCCTAGGTAGCTGGTGTAGGGGTGGCAGAAGTGGGAGGAGCTGGTGGTGCGGAAAAAGAAGGAATATTTGCTGGTCAAGCCCTTACCTTCCTAGCCCCTCTGAAGTTAACTGTCAGATCATCCATATTCCAACAATTTTTCTTAATGTAGGCCAAGTTAATGGCCGGGCTCAGGCTCTCATTGGTCAGACTGTCAGAGGTAACTCCTCTAGCTCTGCATAGAGCAGTGATCAAGGATGGGAATCCGAGCCTAGAGGAGTTACTCTGGGCAATGGTAGAAATCTGACCTGAGATTAGGGCTCCGATATTCATGTTCATGCATGTGACCAAGCCGTAAACCAACCTAGCTCTATCCATATTAAGATCAGAGGTGTGGGAAGTGGGGGTCAGGTTGCTGTAGGAGAGGACACTCCATGTCTGTGCAAGAGTGGTGAGATCTTTCCTCAGAAGCTTCCAAGGATGGCCCTCTGCATTCAAAACAAAACCCCTACCAGGGATGCAGAGACGTGCAACAAACTCTTGAGGATCAATCCTCATCCTCGTAAATCTGGAATAGTAAGGCAATGTCTCACCCTCCTCCAAAACTATTGGGGTCTCTAAGAGGTATTCAGGCTGTCAGCATCAATCCTGATTAAGTGTCCTCTCACCCTCACTTCCTTAGGGCTCTGGTCTTCCGAGCTGTATAAGTTGGTATAGAATTCTTTAACCACCGCCACTTTTATGCTTCCCTCCTGAAGGTTGGTGAGGCGTTTGTGTAGGTTATGCCTTTCCAACTCTGCCTTAAACTCATCGAATTCAGTATGATAAATTTTAACATTCCTTTCCGGAAGGATCTTTCGATCCAGAATGTTATCTGTATATCGGTTCCAGGCTTCCAAGGATTGGAATCTCCTGGTATCATACTGAGCTTGAGGCCTGGAAGCAGTGCTTTTCCTTTTCCTGGATGCCATCTGTAAAAAGAACCCAAAATTCATATTAGAGCAAAATTTATTTAAGTTCAAAAATAGAAAATAAAAGTTGAAATTAACTATGTGCGCTTAGCAGGATACTACTCGCTTAGCGCGCTCTCAGAAATATAACACTACAGCTTAGTGCAACAGGGGCACGCTTAGCCAATTATGACAAAAAAATTTGTTTCTACATAATTGGCTTAGCGAGGCAGGTAGTCGCTTAGCCAAGCTCTAGTTATTTCACACAGTGGCTTAGCGCAACAGGGTCACGCTTAGTAGAGTCATGGCCGCACTGAATAGCGCTTAGCCCACAATAGTGGTGCTTAGCGCACACAAAACTTCACAAAATTTTTCTAAGTTAAGTGGTTTAGTGCATTAGACGCGCTTAGCTCAAATATCCTTGGCTTAGCGCACAGTAATTGATCAGAAAATGCTCTAAGTTATTTGGGCTTAGCGAGACAATACTCGCTTAGCCTCAAGTTTTGTCTCTTTCAAGGCTCTGGTGGCATAGCGCGCATAGCTGTCGCTTAGCCATGTCATACCAGATGATGAACATTCATCTTAAAAGATGAACTCGCATAGCGAGTTCGTCTAGAAATCCATACATTCAAGCACTTTTGATGAACTCGCTTAGCGCAGTAGATGCGCTTATCGAGTTCGTCGCGTTTTCCAGAAAAAATGCAGAAAACGAACTTCATTTTCTTCTTTTCTTAGGCCTCTAAAAGGCACCTATCAAACATCCAAAATCATCACATTTACATACATTGTACAATCGCTAACAAAGTCCTAATTTTTACCTAATCTACTTACAATCTAACCTAAAGAAAATCAAAGTCTCTAACCTAAGGTTTTCTATCCTAAGGTTCAACAAAAGCAAACACAAAGGTAAATTTAAGGAGCTTACTTGATTCAGAGATGTTCGTTGATGATCGGAAAAGAATTGCGCTAAAGGATGCTTAAAAATGCAAGAAGGATTTTGTAGGTAGAGAGAGAGTGCAGGAGAAGGTTTCGGATTTTTGGCAAAGTGAAGTTACACTCACTTTAGCCAAAATCGACGCGTTCGCTTAGCGAGCTGGCACGCTAAATGAATGTGCGAGACATTTGGTTTCTCAACAAGCTGAGCCCAAGCCCAAAATTTAAACTTCAAATATTATTTTTTCGTTGGGCTTAGCGCATACCATGGCGCTCAGCGAGGTGTGCAAATGAAAATTCCTGCAACTCTTGCTCAATTGGGCTTAGGGCCAGCTCAGCGAATTAAATGCATCCTATAGTACAGGGGTCTTTGGCTTAGAGAGCCGTTACTCGCTTAGCCAAATACAGGCCGCAAACATATTGGGCTTAGTGCAGTGACTACTGGCTTAGCCCAACTCAAATAAAACTGAAGTGGGCCTAGCTCAATGATGGTTCGCTTGGCACGCCCAGCTAGCTATAGATGCAGGGGTTGAATCGCTCAGCGCGGCCTATGGCTCGCTTAGCGGATCACAACTATGCACTCAGCTAGAGCAATTTGGCTTAGCGAGAGGACTATTTTTCAGAAGAAAAAATTTCTGAGTTAAAACTCAGTCCTTCTTCAAGAAAAATCCCTATATCTATTATTCAAACAAGCTGATATACCCCTGTCTAATGATTATGAAGTAAGTTATAACTTATACCATGCAAGAAAAACAAAATAACATAATTAAAACTGGGTTGCCTCCCAAGAAGCGCTTCTTTAATGTCATTAGCTTGACGCTTTTACCTCAATGGGTGATATCCACTTTGTCCTTTAACTTCAGGACCTCCTTACCACCCTCCATCACTTGCAAGCAGACATTCTGATCTGACATAGGCTTGTCTTTTTCAAATAGATCAAAATTGATCTTTTGATCTTCAAAACCCATTTCCAATGTCTTTCTTCCCATGTCAACTACACAGCTTGCAGTTAACATAAAGGGCCATCCCAAAATGATGGGAACCTCATGGTCTTCCTCCACATCCATGACCACAAAGTCAGCTGGAAAGACCATCTGCTTAACTCTTATCAGAATGTCTTCAATTACCTCGTAAGGCATTGTGATGGTTCGATCAGCAAGCTGTAAAGTCATTCTGGTGGGCATGATTTCCAACTCTCCCAACCTTCTACACATGGAGATTGGCATTAAATTGATATTGGCTCCCAAGTCAATGAGAGCCTTTCCCACTGTGACTTCACCTATTGAACAAGGAATAGTCACACTTCCAAGGTCCTTGTGTTTTGGTGGAAGGATCTTCTGTATCACAGCACTGCAGTTGCCTTCCACAATGATATTCTCCTGGTGAATGTATTTGTGCTTCCTTGTCAACATATCTTTCAAAAACTTTGAGCAGAGTGGCATCTGCTGCAAAGCTTCTCCAAAGGGCATAGTTATTTCCAATTTCCTGAAAATGTCTAGGAATCTCGCCAGATGGCGGTCCTTATCTTTCTTGGAATGTACCACGGGATATGGCACTTCCGTACCCTTATCAGAAGTTTTTTCTTTCCTCTTTTCTCTTTCTTTTTCACTCCTACTCTTTTCTTCTTCTTCATTTTTTTCAACTTTTTCTTTTTCTCCTTTTTCTTTTTCTTTTCCTACCTCTATTTCTTTTTCTTGGTCTTTTATTTCTTTCTCTTCGACCATTATTTGTTTTTCCTCCCTCTGACTCATTGCATTTGTTACCTCATTCTTCTTTTTAACCGTAGTGTCCTTCAAAGAAACAACATCTTCATCCTCAGCCGCCACAAGTTTCCTGCTTCTTGTTACAACAACTTTGCATTTTTCTTTAGGATTCTTCTCAGTATTTGCCCCAAAGCTGTTGGATGACTCCTCAGCTAACTGCTTGGCTAGTTGACCCACCTGAATCTCAAGGTTTTTCAGGGCTGACTCAATACTCTTATGGTTGGACATGGTCACTTGCATGAATTGAGCCAGGGTTTCTTCCAGTTTGGTAGTCCTCTGGAAAATATTAGGCCCTTGTTGAGGTGGCCTATTGGAAGTTCCACCCTGGTCCTTATTGAATTGATTACCAGGGTGTGATCTCCATTGTCCTTGCTGATTGTAGGGACCTTGCTAGAAAATTGAGAATCCTCCTTGGTTGTATCCTTGCCTTTGTTGATTTCCCATGTAACTAACTTCCTGTGTTTGTTCTTCAAAAGGAATACAATGGTTGGATTCATGAGCACCACCACAAATGGTACAACTTGTAACCTGCAAAACAGAAGACTGCGAAGGTTGACCAGTAGACAATTTAGTTGGCAACTTACTGGTTGTTTCTGTTAAGATCTCAAGTTGCTTAGAAAGCAACTTATTTTGTGCCAACACAGCATCTTGTGATGATAACTCCAATAAGCTCTTCTTGGTGGGTTGATGCACTCTATCACGTAGAATAGCATGATCACTAACAAACATATTTTCAATCAACTCAGTTGCCTCCTCAAGGGTCTTCAGCTTTATCTTTCCTCCTGCTGAAGCATCTAACAACTGCTTAGTTTGTGGTCTCAGCCCGTCTATAAAAATGTTCAATTGAATTGGCACAGAGAATCCATGTGTGGGAGTCTTTCTCAACAAACCTCGAAACCTATCGAATGCTTCACTCAAAGACTCATCAGGGAACTGATGAATTGATGAAATAACAGCTTTCCCTTCTATAGTCTTTGACTCGGGGAAGTATTTCTTTAGAAATTTCTCAACAACTTCCTCCCACGTCTTTAGACTGTTACCTTTGAATGAATGGAGCCACTTCTTGGCTTTTATTGCCAAAGAAAATGAAAATAAACTGAGCCTAATGGCTTCATCTGGCACTCCTGCAATTTTTACAGTGTTACAAATCTCTATGTAAGTTGCTAAGTGTGCATAGGGATCCTCATTTGGTAATCCATGAAATAGGTTCCCCTGTATTAGATGAATCAAAGAATGAGGGTAGTTTATATTATATGCTTGGACTTCTGGTCTCGTAATACTTGTAAAGATTTGGGTACTGAACTACTGGAATAATCCTCAAGGGTAACCCTTTGCTGGTGTTCATCAGCCATGACAGAGGCTTCTGGTAAGTATATAGTTGATTCCCTTGATGATAGTGAATCAGATGATGTAGAGTCAAAAGATTGAGCTTCTTCTTCTAGAATGGAAGCTACTGTCCTATCTTGCAACAACTTCCTTCTCCTCTCGGCTCTGTTCCTTTCTTAAGGTGGCTTCAATTTCCAAGTCCAGAGGAACTAGGTTGCCTGTGGGAGATCTATGCATACAAAATACTGACAGCAATAGCGGTTATCCAATGTTGGATCAAGTGGCCTCAGAATAATTAAGAAGGGGGGGTTGAATTAATTATTCCTAAACCTTTACTAATTAAAAATTTACTCTTCTAAGGCTTTTACTTATGTTGTTAAGAGAATAAGGAGTATAAGAGAAACTTAACCAAAAGTAAAAGCGGAAATTAAAATGCACAGCGGAAAGTAAAAGAGTAGGGAAGAAAGAGACAAACACACAAGAGTTTTTATACTGGTTCGGCAACAACCCGTGCCTATATCCAGTCCCCAAGCGACCTACGGTCCTTGAGATTTCTTTTCAACCTTGTAAAAATCCTTTTACAAGAAAACATCCACAAGGGATGTACCCTCCCTTGTTCTCTTTGAACCTAGTGGATGTACCCTCCACTAGAACTGATCCAAAAGAGATGTACCCTCTCTTGTTCTCAGTCAACAACCCAAGTAGATGTACCCTCCAATGTGTTAAGACAAAGTTCTCAGGCAGTTAAACCTTTGAAACTTTGTGAATGGGGATACAAAAGAATTCTCAGGCGGTTAGTCCTTTGAAATCTTTTGTATATGGGAAAGGGAAGAATCAAAAGAATTCTCAGACTATGTCTTATTGAATTCTTTGACAAGGGAGAAGGGAGACACAAAAGAATTCAGGCGGTTAGTCCTTTGTTCTTTTGGAAAAGGGAGAAGAGAGACACAAAAAAGAATCCAGGCGATTAGTCCTTGGCGAATTCTTTTTGGCAAAGGGAGAAGAGAATGAAAAGATGAATAGCATAGTTTTCAAGGTTTGGAAAACCAGAAAACTTTGGAAGGCTTTCGGCAAAAGGAAGAAGAAGAGGTTCAAAGAGATTCAGAAATAATCAAAAGCAAATATTCACAAATAATCAACGAATAAAGAATAGACACTTAAAGAATTGAACTAAACTTTCCAAATAGAAAGAAGTTCCCCGGGAACGGCGCCAAAAACTTGTTCGACGGCTGACAAGTGCACCGGATCGCGCAAGTAGTATAAAATGGTAAGAACCGAGTATCGAACTCTCGGGGAACTTGTTTTACTCGGAAAAGCTGTGGTTCAGTAAATAGGCGTCTTGTTGTAAAAGGTTTGTATGTAGTATGGACACGTGTGTAAACTAACTAATCAAAGGTAAATAAAAAGGTGAGCAGTGGTGGGTGCGAAGGCAGATGGTCAACATGCTAGTCTTCCTACTGGGCAACTGATGTGCCATTATTTTCTCCTATTTCTTAACCCTTTTTGCACCATTTTAATTACTGATTAGTCTTAATTGTCAAATTAATTAGGCAGTTTTATTATTTTGGCCCATTTAGCTAATTTGATGTTTTTAATCTAATTTCAGGAAGTAATGAAGCATTGGGCTTGAATCCAGAATTGGGCTTGGACTTGAAGAGGGCAGACTATTTTATTCTACAAAATTTTATCTTATCTAGACTTTATCTTATCTAGATATTATTTAGATTTGATCTCATCTAGATATTATTTCATCTAGATCTTATCTTATTTTATCTTATCTAGATATTATTTAGATTTGATCTCATCTAGATATTATTTCATCTAGATCTTATCTTATCTTATCTAGATTTGATTTTATTTTATTTATGGGCTTGGATTTAAAACAAATTTGTAAGCTTTGGGGTTGGAAAACTATATAACAACACCAAGGTTCTAGTTTAGGCCTTCTCTTCTCTCTCTTCTGTTTTCATTTTTAGTTTTAGGCTTTTTTTTCTTTTAGACACTTTTTTGTTTTGCAATTCCAGTTTTTACTTTTCGTTTCAGCGATAAAATTTCGTTCTTCAATCCATAATTTCGTTCTCTATTGATTAATGGAAGGCTAAGTCTCCAGCGTTGTTTTCTCTTGAGGATTAAGCACAGTTCTCTTTGAGGTTCTATTATTACTGTTAAATTCTGTTCAGTTTTTTCTCTTCACTAATTACTCTGAATTTGTTGCTATTAATTCATGCATGCTTAGTGCTTGATTAATTGTCTCTGCGCTTAATTTACGTTCATGCTTAATGATCGTTTATGATTAATTGGTGTATGTGTTGCTTAATCACATAATGAATGCCTTATGTTAAATTTCGCTTAGTAATTTAATTTAGGGTTGGATTAAGTGGTTGAACTGATAAAGGATAAACTCTCGTAACCTAGGATAAGAGACTTGCTTGTGAATCAAGGGGAAGCAACATGTTTTAATTTTGATATTTTCTAATTCACATCTATTCGCTGTTTAATTTACAAAAGCAAACAACCTCCCCCAATTCGTTACTATTTTCCTACTATCTGTCATGAACATTTGGTGTATCATTGCTCATTGGGAAACGACCTAGGATCACTTCCTAGTTACTACATTTTAATGTTTATTTGATTTGGGTACGGCCTCAATCAACGACTGATGCTACTAAAGATGTTTTCTACTTAACAACGTTCTTGTGTTCTATGTTGTTTCTTGGACTGCTAAACCCCGATGTCTCGTGCATGTTTAGCCTAATCCTAATCAAGCGTCGTCCTCAGATCCCTCTTGTTGGACTAAACTTGACTAGAACTGCATTAAGACATATATACCAACAACTAGGTTACCGTACCCCGATCCCTCGTGAAAATACAATAAACTAGCCCCGTCCTATCAAGTTCTAAGGATCAAACCGTTTCCCAATGTTGAATGACCCTAACTAAGCATGCATCTACGTGATCATGGCAAAAGCAAACTAAAATGAAGTACTGATAGCACAGAGAACACATGCAACATCATTAGATAGATATAAGAGTATTCACATCAAGTACCCCGTAGGAAGAACCAACTAAGGATTTAGCTCTCCATAGCTAGGAAGCTTCTCTTACAAAGATGAAAAAGAGAAAATGAAAGATTAGGAAGTACAAGTGGTGAGGATATCTCCTTCACCTCTAGAAACCTCACAATCACTCGAACTCTCATCCAATACTCTGCATGATAACTTCCTCTTCAATCTCTGTTGTCCCTCAGGATCTTCACACCAGAAGTTCTCTCCGCCACTCAGCCACTCAGATGAATGCTTCCAAGAATAGAGGAAATGCCAAAAATTGAGAACTCTCTTCCATTTCTGATTTCAGGCTTTAAATAGTGTTGCTGATTTTTGGTTGTTCGCTCAGCCACATTTTGGTTCGCTTAGCCAAATTAAGTGACATTTGGCTTAGCATTCCTCTTCTTCGCTCAGCCTAGAGGTGCAAGCGGTGCGCTTAGCGAGTTTGACTCTCACTCAGCACACCTGTACAGGTCATCTTCTTCCAAGTTCTTCAATGCGCTCAGCCAATCATGTTGCGCCCAGTGGATCATGCGCTCAGCCAGAAGAGGATGGCTCAACGAACTACAAAAATCACACTTCACCAAACTTGCTTATTTTACCATAAATTCAAATGGAAAGGTTATTAAATACACAAAAGTGGGATACTAAGTACTTATTACCTAAATTTACAAAAAGTACTTACAATACTACAAAAGAACTGTAAATGGAAGGAGTCGAATACAATTTACACAGCTTTTTTACACAAAAGTTAGTCGTATTAACCGACTAACACAAACCACCGAGAAGGTCAAGTTGATCCAAGAAAGGATGAGAATTGCTCAGAGTAAGCAGAAAAGTTATTAGGACAAGAGGAGGAAAGACCTGGAATTCGAGGTTGGTGATCATGTATTCTTGAGAGTCACTCCATGGACTGGGGTTGGTCGAGCATTGAAATCCCAAAAACTCACACCTTATTTTATCGGTCCTTTCCAAATTCTTAAAAGAGTCGGTCCTGTGGCATACCAAATTGCATTACGCCCATCACTTTATAATCTTCACAGTGTCTTTCATGTGTCTCAACTCCGTAAGTATATCCATGATCCATCTCATGTGATCGAATTGGATGACGTATAAGTGAAGGAGAACTTGACATATGAAACATTGCCTTTGAGGATTGAGGATAAGCGTACAAAGCACCTAAGAGGGAAGGAAATTCCATTGGTCAAGGTGATCTGGGGAGGTGCATCAGAAGAAGATGCCACGTGGGAATTAGAGTCAGATGCGAGCAGCCTATCCAGCCTTATTTGAGTCAGGTAAATTTCGGGGATGAAATTTCTAAAAGGGTGGGAGAGTTGTAACACCCTGAAATATTGCAAATTATAAATTGATGTTTACTTGTATTTATCGTGTTATTTGACTATATAGTTGACGGGAGAAGCGCGCTAAGCGCAATTCCAACCCGAAAAGGAATTGCGCTGAGCAAGAATTTTCGCGCTTAGCACAAGAGGAGTTGCGCTCAACGTGAATTGTCACCCTAACCGCGAAAAGTAGACTCTCGCTTAGCGAGACAAGCTCGCTAAGCGAGATCTGCAGATTATAAATACGTTCTTCAACGTGAAAACATGATTTTCTTCACTCTCCTCCTCTCCAAACACCCACCCAAACCCTAACACCTTCTTCTCCACCACCCACGACCACTGATGGCTAGCACGAGCCATTGTTGCTTGTCGTCGAACCCCCACACCAAGAGGAACGTTTTAATCAAAGTGGAATCCTTAGAATCCCCCTTAAGGATTCAGTGGAGAAAATTCCCTCAATCCTTCCTTTCGTAGCTTCTCTGAGGTAATCTTGACTTCTAAGCCTTTCTCTTAGTTAGTTTGACTTTCTCTTTGTGTCTCTTGTGTTTTGGGTACTATAATAAGGTATTTTTACACTTCCTTTGAAAAACCCTTGAAAATGAGACATTGTAAAAATTATCTTTTTATAACATTGATGTTATTTTCGTGACCTTCACTGAACCCCGGTCACATTGGCATGAGCGGAATTTCAAAATGACTTTTCCTTTAAGTAAAATTCGAAACACCCCTTATCCCTTTATGTTTTGACAGGGGTATTTGACTTCGATGTTGTCATTAACCTTATTTCTAAAATCTATACTAAATTTCCTTCAATTTGGTATATAGAACCTTGCATTTGGACTGACGAACGTGAATGAGAGAGGTCTCTGAGTGACACAAAGAGAAACTGACGTAGAGCTTACAGTAGATGAGGGGAGTTTATTATAATTTACGGCTTTTAAGACCATAGTTGGGGTCAGGGAACCAAACTATGGGGATGTATGCCTATCCCTGTTGCATGCTGGTTTTCAAGAAAAACAATATTTTTTACTAATGGGATGTGATGCGTCTATTATTGATAAATGACATTATTGTTTTTATTAGACTTGTATTGTCTGAAGTCTTGGGGAGTGTGAATCCTAGGCATGAACTATATATGTATGCATATGTGGAATGTGACTTACTGATGATATTGTTATTGATGACATTAATTGATATGAGGTGACGTTGGTGTTTATGATAATGTTGATACAGAGAATGATGTTGTTATTGAAGATGATATTGATAATAATTGATACGAGACTATGTTGGTGTTTATGATAATATTGATATGAGATGATGTCATTATTGATGATTATGTTAATATGAGATGATGTTGTTGTTGTTGATAATGTCATTGACATGAGATGATGTTGATGTTGAGAATGATATTAAGATGAAATGATGCTGATGTTCAGAATGACATTGAGATGAGACAATGTTGATGTTGATAATGACATTGAGATGAGATGTTGATGATGTTGAAAATGTCATTGTGATGATGTATGTTGTGTATGTACATGGGGGTGCAATGACCTTGTTGGATATCCCTGGTGGGGGAAATAGAGTGGTTAAAGAGTTTTAAGCATCTCTGGAGGAGGATGACTTAGAATCTTTAATTATCCACAATTAGCGCATTAATGGTGCCCATGTTTCATACTTCATATTGCATGAAAATAGTATAAACTTTGTTAGTAAGTACTTGTAGTTTCTCACAAGGAGGAATACTTGTATTTGGAGGCATGTCACTCGGTTTGGAACTCCCTTGAGACTCAGGCTGATCACCGTGGGGGGGGGGGGGGTTGTCTGTGCACAACAAGGTGACCTTGACACTTACTGCCTAGTTTTCCTAAGTGAGAGTGTCATGTGGACACGTTT
This sequence comes from Glycine max, assembly GCF_000004515.6. Classification (NCBI taxonomy): domain Eukaryota; kingdom Viridiplantae; phylum Streptophyta; class Magnoliopsida; order Fabales; family Fabaceae; genus Glycine; species Glycine max. Next base: position 14,722,388 of record NC_038241.2, on the reverse strand, counting down.
AGGCTATTTCCTTGAGGATGGTACCACACTACATTTGAGAGTTGAGGTCAGGTACATGCTTCATACTGAGCATGATTTATTGGAATTGTGGATGGATGATGACTATTTGTTAAGTGTGTGTTGGACTAATGAATGTTTGTGTAAGCTTATGATATTTGTTAATGTTTTCTTACTAATTGTGGTTATTTGATTTTTGTACTAATTTCTTTTATAATAAACTCACCCCTCGCAATTTTTGTATCGTGTAGTTGGTACCTATGATGATCGCAAATCTTTGTTCATGGGAACAAAATGACAGCAGTAGAGTACGTGAAGTGAGTTCTTTTGTGGAGCTGCCAAGCCGACGTGATGACGTTGGGATTATTTTGGAAGAGAGTTGTGTTTTTGTTGATCAACTCCTTCGTAGCTGGTTCCATAATTCTTTTTTTGAATTGAGGATGTAAATCACAAATTTAATTATATGTATGAACAAATTTACTTTCCATGTGAATGATGTGTACTGAGTTACTATACCTATATATATATATATATATATATATATATATATATATATATATATATATATATATATATATATGTATGTATGTATGTATGGATGTATGTATGCATTCATTTAAGTAATGGTGCGTTGTTTGGTGAATGTATATCATGAAAAATTTACTTTCATTTTTCATATGCAAATTAATGGAGTTTTCCATTAAAAATTGAAATTTTTGCGATTTAGAGTGGTGATATCATAGCGATGAGGCGGGTTGTTACAACGCTCATGTCCGTCGGTCCAAATGCTAAGTTCTATATATCAAATCGAAGGCAATTTTAGTATAGGTTTCCAGGATAAGTATCAAAATTATGGGTCAAATACCCATTCAAATTAGAAAAGGGGCTAAGGGATGTTTTGGGGTCCACATCAACGATACGTCATTTTGAAATTTCGATATCGCCAATGTGACTGGGGACCAGTGAAGGTCATGAAAACTGTAATGACCCGCCTCGTCGCTACGATATCACCATTCTAAATACCTTGAGAAATTCAATTTTTTTTTTGAAAACTCCCTTAATTTGCTTATGAAAATAGAAATAAATTTTGTCTTGACATACATTCACCAAACAACACACCATCACTTGAGTGAACTTATATATATATATATATGAATAGTAACTCAGTACACGTTATACACATAATGGAAAGTAAATTTGTTCATATATATAATTAAAAATCTGAGCTTTACATCTTTAGTTCAATAAAAGGAATCATGAACTAACTATGGAGGAGTTGATTAACAAAACACAACTATCTCCTCAACAGGATCTCACTTCCTGCACCCTACTATTGTCATTTTGCTCCCACGAACAAGGTTCGCGATCATCACAGGTATCAACCACACGATACAAAATTGCAAGGGTCAGTTCATTATAAAAAGAACAAACACTAAATTCAAAGAACCACAATTAGTAAGAGAACATAGACAAACATCATGAGCTTGCACAACATTTCTTAATCAAAACACACATCCAACAATTATTCATCATCCATCCATGGATCCAATCAATTATGCTCAGAATGATACATGCACCTGACCTCAATTCTCAGATGCAATGTGGTATGTACCATCTCCAAGGAAATAGCCTAAGTGTGTCCACACGACACCTCACTTAGGGAAACTATGTAGTAAGTGTCGAGGCCACCCTGTCGTGCACCGTAACTCCCCCCCCCCCCCATGGTGATCAGCCTGGGCCACAAGGGAGTTTCCAAACCGAGTGACACACCCCCTAGTACAAGTAGTCCTCCTCACAAGGAACTACAAGTACATACTGCCATGGTTTATACTATTTCCCATGTCATATGAGGCATGAAACATGGGCACCATCAAGTGCAAGGACCATGGATGAATTAAAGATCCTAAACATCCCCTCAAAGATGTTTAAACTCTTTAACCACTCTATTTTCCCCCACCAGGGACATCCGACAAGGTCAACGCACCCCCCCATGAACATACACAACATACGATGTATGAACGTGAGCACCATCAAGTACAAAGACCATGGATGAATTAAAGATCCTAAACATCCCCTCGGAGATGTTTAAACTCTTTAACCACTCTATTTTCCTCCACCAGGGACATCCGACAAGGTCAATGCACCCCCCACGAACATACACAACATCCAACATATGAAACACGGGCACCATCAAGTACACTAACCACAGATGAATTAAAGATCCTAAGACATCCCCCCGGATATGCTTAAACTCTTTAACCACTCTATTTTTCCCCACCAGGGGCATCCGACAAGGTCAATGCACCCCCCCATGAACATACACAACATGCATCATCTCAATGCATTTCCAACATCATCAACATTTCATTTCAATATCATTCTCAACATAAACATCGTCTCATCTCAATGACATTATCAACAATAACAACCTCATTCCATATCAACGTAATCATCAATAATAACATCAATTCATATTGACCTAATCATCACTAACAACGTCATCTCAAATCAATATCATCATAAATATCAACATCACCACATATCAATTTAAGTCATCAATAGCAATATCAACAGTAAGTCGCATTCCGCATATACATATATCTTTCATGCCTGGATTCACACTCTCAGGTCTTCAGACAACACAAGTCTAATAAAGACAATAACATTATTCATCAACAATAAATATATCGCATCCCATTCGTCAAAAACATTGTTTTCTAAAAACAAAATCAACATGCAACAGGGACAGACATATATTCCCATAGTTAGGTTCCCTGACCCTAATTGTGGCATCAAAACAGTAAATTTATAATAAACTCCCCTCACCTATTGTGAGCTCTCCTTTAGTTCTTCTTTGCGTTACTCAGAGGTCTCTCTCGTTCATGCTTGTCAGTCCAAACACAAGTCTCTATATACCAAATTGAAGGAAATTTAATATAGATTTCAGAAACAAAGTAATGACAAACATTCGGAGTCAAATACCCCTGTCAAAACATAAAGAGCTGAGGGGTGTTTTGGGTTCTACATAAAGGGAACATCATTTTGAAATTCCGATCACGCCAATGTGACTAGGGTTCAGTGAAGGTCACGAAAACAACACCCATTTAATAAAAAGATAACTTTTGCAATGTCTCATTCTCTTGGGTTTTTCAAAGGAAGTGTAAAAACACCCTATTACAGTACCCAACACATAAGAGACACTAAGAGGAACTCAAACTAACTAGAAGAAGGTTTAGAAGTCAAGATTGCCTCAAAGAAACTTTGAAATGAAGGATTGAGGGATTTTCTCTATCGAATCTTTGAGGAGGATTCTGAGGATTCTGCTTCGATTAAAGTGTTCTTCTTGGTGTGGGGGTTCAACTACAAGCAACGGCGGCTTACGGCAGTCACCGGTGGTCTTGGGTGGTGCAAAATGAGGTTTTAGGGTTTGGATGGCGTTTTGGAGAAGAGGAGAATGAAAAATCATGTTTTTCACACTGAAAACGTATTTATAACCTGCAAATCTCACTTAGCGAGTTTATCTCACTAAGTTGGAGTCCACTTTTTGCGCTTAGCGTAACTTCCACTGCACTATGGCTCACTTAGTGCGCTCCTGCTCGCTCAGCGCAATTCCCTCTCGGGTTAGAATTGCGCTTAGCGCGCCATGCTCACTTAGCGAGACCAAAATTTGTTATTTTCAAAATCCCAACATTCAGACTATGGAAACACTTCTTAGGAAGCTCCAGACAAAATTTGAAGATGATCCAACGGTTAACAAATCCGGGATTGCGATGTTACTGAACTAGGTTTAGGTAAAATCTAAAATCTCATAATTTCAACTTAGCTCAACAAAATTCCACATGACTCAACATCCACATCAAGAAATTCACACATGACTAATTCAAGGCATACTTCAACTCATTCAAGTCAACCATATAGTCAGATAACATAATAAATACAATTAAACATTGATTTATAACTTGTAATATTTCAAGGTGATAGAAAAACAACATCAATTTTATGAAGGGTAACTTTTACAACATCTCATTTTCAAAGTTTTTTCAAATGAACTATAAAAACATTTTATTACAATACCCAAATCACAAGAGTTACTAAGAGAGACTCAAACTAACTAGGATAAGACATAGAAATCAAGGTTACCTCGAAGAAACTACAAAAAAATGGTTAAGAGCTTCGTTCCTCTCCATGTGGAGGATTCTAAAGATTTCGCTCCAATTAAAGTGTTCATCTCCATGCGGAGGTCCAGCGGCAAGCAACGGCGGCTTGTGGCGGCCACCGGTGGTTGTGGGTGGTGGAGGAGGAGGTGTTAGGGTTTTTGGGCAACAATTTAGAAAGAGAGATAAAGAGAGATAGATAGAGGTGAAAATGCGTATTTTTACATTGTTGGACGTATTTATAATTTATAGATCTCGTTTAGCGAGATGAGCTTGCTAAAAAAAATTCAACTTTTGGTGTTGAGCAAATTACCTCCTTGGGTTGGAATTGCGTCTAGCACACTGGTCTCGCTAAGCGAATTTCCTTCTCAGGTTGAAATTGCACTTAGCACACTGATGTCGCTAAGCGAGATGTCCCAAGATGTCATTTGACAAATCCCGACGGTCAAAACGTGCATACGTGAGTCATGAACCTACAGTTCAAGTTTGAAGGTGATCCAATGGTTAACGAGTTTGGGATCATGGTTTTACCAAAACAGGTTTTTGGGTCAAACTTGACATCTCATATATCCAACATAGGTCAAACAAACTCCACATAACCTAACATTCACATCAAGAAATCACACATAGATAATTCACACAACACCTTAACTAATCCAAATTAATCAAATAATGGACAGAATGTAACGCCCTGAAATTTCGTCAACTATATATCGATGTTTAATTGTATTTATCGTGTTATTTGATTATACAATTGACTTGAATGAGTTGAGGTACAGTGTGAATTAATCATTTGTGATTTTCTTGATGTGGATGTTGATTTATGTGGAGTTTTATTGACCTAAGTTGAAATTATGAGATTTCAAATTTTACCTAAAACTGTGATCCTGAACTCATTAACCGTTGGATCGTCTTCATATTTTGACTGTAGGTTCCTAATACATGTCCCCATGTTTTGACCGTTGTGATTTTCAAAATAGCAATTATGGACCTCTCCCTTAGCGCGTGAAGCGCGCTAAGTGCAATTCAAACCGAGGGTGAACTGCGCGGAGCGAGAATTGTCGCACTCGGTGCAAATCCCAACCCGAGAAGAATTGCGCTGAGTGCGAAAATTCATGCTTAGCGCCAAAATTGGACTCCGCTTAGCGAGACGAGCTCACTAAACGAGATTTGCAGATTATAAATACGTTCTTTAGCGTGAAAAACATGATTTTCACTCTTTTTCTCTCCAAATGCCCACCCAAGCCCTAACACCTCCTCATCCACCACCCACGATCACCGGTGGCCACCACGAGTCATCGTTGCTTGCCGCCGAACCACCACACTGAGAGGAGCGTTTTAATCGAAGCGGAATCCTTAGAGTCCACCTCAAGGATTCGATGGAGAACAATCCCTCAATCCTTCCTTTCGTAACTTCTCTGAGGTATTATTGACTTCTAAGCGTTTCTCCTAGTTAGTTTGAGTTTCTCTTAGTGTCTCTTGTGTTTTGGGTACTGTAATAGGGTGTTTTTACACTTCCTTTGAAAACCCCTTAAAAATGAGACGTTGTAAAAGTTATCTTTTTATAAAATTGATGTTATTTTCGTGACCTTCGCTGAACCTCGGTCACATTGGCATGATCGAAATTTCAAAATGACCTATCCTTTTAGTAGAATCTGAAACACCCCTTATCCTTTTATATTTTGATAGGGGTAATTGACTCTGAATGTGATATGTCTGTTATTGATAAATAACATTATTGTTCTTATTAGACTTGTGTAGTCTAAAGACCTGGGGAATGTGAATCTCATGCTTGAACTATACATGTATGTATGTGCGGAATATGATTTACTGATGATATTGTTATTGATTATTATAATGTTGTGTCTGTACATGGGGGATGCAACGACCATGATGGATATCCTTGGTGGGGGAAATAGAGTAGTTAAAGAGTTTTAAGCATCTTTGGAAGGGGATGGCCTTAGAATCTTTAATTATCCACGATCAGTGCATTGATGGTACCCATGTTTCATACTTCATATTCCATGGAAATAGTATAAACTTTGTCAATAAGTACTTGTAGTTTCTCACGAGGAGGAAATACTTGTATTTGGGGGCATGTCACTCGGTTTGAAACTTCCTTGAGACTCAGGCTGATCACCGTGGGGGGGGGGGGGGGGGGGAGTTGCCTGTGCACGACAGGGTGACCTCGACACTTACTGCCTAGTTTTCCTAGGTGAGAGTGTTGTGTGGACACGCTTAGGCTATTTCTTAACAAATGGTACCACATTACATTTGAGAGTTAAGGCCAGGTGCATGCATCATACTGAGTATGATTGATTGAAATTATGGAAGGCTAATGACTACTTGTTGAGTGTATGTTGGACTAATGGATGTTTGTGTATGATTATGATATTTGTTAATGTTTTCTTACTAATCATGGTCATTTGATTTATGTTAATTTCTTTTATAATAAACTCACCCTTGTAATTTTTGTACCGTGTGGTTGGTACCTGTAATGATCGAGAACCTTGTTTGTGGGAGTAGATGGACAACAATAGAGTACGTGAAGTGAGATTCTTTTGTGGAGCCAACAAGCCAACGTGATAACGTTGAGATTATTTTGGGAGAGAGTTGTGTTTTGTTAATCAACTCCTTCTGGTTCTATAATTCTTTTTGAATTGAGGATGTAAATCAGAGATTTAATTATATTATGAACTAATTTACTTTCCATTATATGAATGATGTGTACTGAGTTGATACACAAAATACATTAAACTTCTATTTCCAGTTATTGAAAATTTAGGGCGTTACAGGTGACACAAAGGTGGCACGAAGGCTCAGATCTGACAAATTTGGGAGTTCTAGTTTGGATTTGGATTTGGTTGCAAAAATAAGGAGACAGTGTCATAGAGTTCGAGAGAGGGAGCGATGACAAAGGTTTGTGAAAGCCCTCCTCTCAAGATCCAAATTGTGTCAACATCTTCATCGTGACAACAAAGTGTAATTTTCTGAGGAAGGGAAAGAGAAAGAGATGTTACACATGCCAAGTTTTCTGTAGACAAACAAATGTCACGTAGGTTCAGACTCATCCAAACCTAACTCTAGACCAAAAAGTTACACATTTTAATTTTGCAAAAACAAAAATTTTACAAGGACTAAAAATAAACTTTGGGTATTTTAGAAGGACGAAAAACATTTTAGCTAAAAATTATTTTCTATCCAAATATTTATAAATTTACCAAGAATTTTGAAAATAAAATAACTTCAAAATTTTAGAAATAAAAAAATATCAAATTTTGATAAAATGGAATATTTTATTGGATGAGATAATTTGAGTAGGGAAAGTATTGCAGTTTTTTATGTGAAATTTGATATTTTGACAGGTAAGATGTGTAAAGTAAGGTTTAAATAATTTTATCATTTCCTCTTTCAAAAAAAAAAATCATTTCAATTTATTGAGTGAGAATTTTAGGGAAAGGAAAATTAACGGCAAGACCGATTGGCACTTCCGTTAGACATTGCCTCATTCTCAAAGACAAAGGGAACCATTCCTCTCCCATCCTGTAGAAAATATTCCCCTTTTTTGTAAAATAAAATAAGTTTTAATGATATGTAACAAATCGACAAAATTACCCAAAAGAAAACATACAATCATACGTGACATGCTAATCACACTTGATTATTACCAAGTTTTATCAACCATGCACTGTACACAAGAAGATTCATATAATATAAATAGTAATATTCCAATTTTCAATCGCTGGATACATTAGAAAAGCAACAAACCACAATGAATACAAAATATGAGCAAGAACAGCCTAAACGGCTTTTCTCAATATCAACAGCATGTTGGAGAATATCATCAGCAGGCATAACCACAATATCAACGCCCAATTGAGCAACTTCACGAGCAGCACTAATAATTACTCTCAAACACAAGATAGCTTTCGACGTTCAACTTCTCAAGTTCACCACTCATCTGGTATTGACATTCTATAAGCATATTGCAACTTCCCAATTTTTTCATTGTCAGCACAAACATTATCTAATTGCTCCGTGCAAATTTGCACCATCGAGCCTCGCACCTTCCAATTCCTGAGTAAGATCAAAAGGAACAGAGAAAATGTGTTAGCTTTATCATACTTAAACAGAAAAATAAACTAGCCATTATTTTCCACCCGCTCAAGCCACAGGAAGACAACAAATCCCAGAGTATGAATTTGTTCTCCAATCAAAACCCATTTTTAAAACATAAATAAACAAAACGTGCAATTAAAATAAAGGGAACTTGAAAATGTCGAAGTCTCAAACCTATCTAACAAGATATTCATTTGCCAAAAGTGTATGTTATTTTGGCTCCACCTAATAATTTTATGTAGGAAACAACAAATTATATAGAAGTTCTCCGTGCTGTGTGATTAAGTTTATTGTACTTCGAACAATACAGAATGACTTCCCTGTTTCAAAGGGTTATAATCTAGTTCAGCCACATGTATCTACTGATCAACAAAAATAGTTAGTCTGTGGAACACACTTTAATACATAGCAGCAAGCCGGCTTGAACTGAAATGCTGTGTTCAGTTCAGTTCCATTCCAACTACATTTTTAAAATTAATTGTTTCAAACTGCACAAGCATCCACCAATTATTGGCAGCAGCAGCACAACCAAATGCACCACAAACATTCCCCACTCCCATTTATATCAATGGACAGTAGAATTTTCAAAATAGCAATTTCAGGACCAAAACAGGTGGAATTAGTTAAATGGAAAGTATTGACTTGCTAATCTACAATATCATAAATAGCGAAGATATTTAAAAGTACAAGAAAACGCAGCTAATTAACATACTGTATCTCGAAGATTGACACGACAAAGATAAGCTCGTTGAAGGTTTGCACCCTTCAGGTTTGCTTTGTTCAGTTTTGCACCCTGAGAAATAGGGAATTGATTTCAAACTAAGCCAAAATAGGATAACAACATTTTACACAGCCATAAACTTATTTGATCAAAGAAAAATGAATTGAAAATCATTAGTAAATTAAACTGACACATCCTAATGTTTAATAAAATGATAGCCTTTTATTTCTAAATTTAACCACCTATCTTAACATAACATATAGTCTCTCTGTTTACAAAATTACAAATACCTCCCTTGGCATAATAACCTTCCCTAATGTTTTGTTAGAAGAGGTCAATGTGATATCAAACATAAGGGAAGAATTTCTGTAATTTAATAATTAAACCTAAAGAAAGGTCCTCATAAAAATGGCGGTCCAATGCACGAGACTCCTATCATTGTGGGGTCTAGTAGGTATACTGCCTTGCATCTGTGAATGAAGAGTGTTTCTATCATAAGTAAGAATCCGTGATACCATATCACAAGTCAGCAACCTCATCATTGCACTAAAGAAGCTCAATAATTTACTCAATAATATACACGCACATGTTGAGCAACAATAAATGCATGATGCATAGCATAATTTCCCAAAACTTCAGGTTGTACATACTCATGTTATCCAATACATTACATAGTAGACAACATCAGTGAGGACTGAGGAGTCTATGGAGGAGTATGTATGAAGTGTATACTAAAAGGTAGAAGATATGGTACAAATATTCTTCATAAAATAAGGCAATACTCTCTAGATTGGCATTGGTAAGGCGATACTCTCCTTTTTGAGAAAATAATGCAGATATCATCTGCCCCTTTTTTGGTATCTATTTTGTCTTGTGTAAAACTTCTTTGACCCTATTGTATGTGCCCATATAGATCCAGGGTATTTTACCTTCAAATTAGCTCCTTCTAGGACGGCTCCCTCTAGATTGGCATTGGTAAGATCTGCATTCTGTTAAGTTATGAGACAATAATTAATCAATCACACAGACATTTACACAAGACAACATTAAAGCTGCTTGTATCAAGATACAACCCGTCTCTAAAAATCAAAATTATCCATTATAAAGAAAACTTTCATTTGCCACTATACATTAAGCAATTAAAAAGAGTAATATGCTGGGTAGTAATTTTGTGCAGAATTGTCTTTCAGATGAGGGGGATATAAACTGATGGAGTGAGAGTGTATAGGCTTACACATAACGTAGAGTAATCTAACTTGGGAACTGGTATGGGAAACTGTTTTGCTTTTGTTTGTTGCTGTTTAATGGTTGTCATAGCATAGTATAACTGGGGTAATAGCTTTTTGAGGGTCATGGTATTATGTAATATTGGTGGTTTTATATGGGAGGTACGTCTTGTACCTTATGAAATGAAATTCCTCTTCGCCAATAAAAAAATATGCACAACAGATTTCACCATAATTAAAATGCTCAATTCATCACTTGCTCGATTTATAAAAAAAATTATTGAATTAAAAGCTCAAAAGTCATAAAGCTGCCTTCTCTAAATTAACTATCATACATCATATACATGATTCCAATCCAAAAGTTCTACAAATATGATGCATTTTCATAATGATATACATCAATTTTATTGACCTAATCATATTAATTTAAATCTCTAATCAACCACCATGAGACATTTCATTTCAAACTTTGACAAGGCTGAATGGGGCAAAAAGAGACAAATATAAATTTAAGTGACTTATTTATTATTTCTTGATTTTAACATAACTTAAATTGAAGAGACAATATTGAGGCCATTGCACTTGTTCCTCTTCTAGATAAAATGAAAAAAGAAAGCTTGTACAGGAATATGTTTGTCATTTAAAAAAAGGTTATACTCTGATGAACCTCACAGATAAGTAACAAATACTGGCACAAAATATAAAAGCTTTAGAGAAAGAACAAAATGGATGACATAAACAAATTCAAATAATTAATTAGACAAGTTAGAGATTCAAGTTGTGAACCTGTAGATGTGCAGTACGCAGATCTGCTCCACAGAAGCTAGAGTCTACTAAGCAAGCATCTGCAGAATAGCAGTTTCAAACAAACTAACTTCATTCCCAAGTATACTGTTTAATATATCAACACAAACAAATGCATGATGCACTTCTCATTACATTTCAGTGTAACCAAGAAAATAACATGGATTTTGCAAACCAAATTTAAATATTATGCTGAAGCCTGAAAAGACCGTAACATCAAAATTGGGCTTGGTTAGAACACTGGATTTATTTACTATTTGTTAACAATACACAAATAATATGAATATGAATGCAGACTATTATATTTTAGATTTATGAGAAATAGTTTATGTTGTAACATTAAATATTTAACCCTCTATTTTATTTATTTTAGTATGAATTAGTTGCATACTTTGTCACATTATTATTAATATTTAATCTTATCTTTTTCTTAAGTTATTTAATGTCACATCCCAAATGTTATTTTCCAAACCACCAAGCATAATGCTTATTCAAACTATTCTAATTCATATTGAATGGGGGGGAAAGTCCATTCTGTCATTCTTACAAAATTAACAAGGCATGTCTGTTGTGTCAATCATGTAATTTTGCTAAGGAAGTTATATGTCCTCTATTAGAGTACCAGTAGATTGTAGTCTCCTAAGCTCATAGTTCAAGACAGAACAGCTGTTGCTGATCTGTCTGTCATCTGATAGCAGCACAGTTAGTATAACTGTAAGACATTTTGGAAGTTAGTTAATATAGGACAGCTAGCTCAGCAAGCCACCTTGCATATAAAAATTCTCTGTATCAATGTTTCTCTGTATTGAAGGAATCGAATTTTCAGAATCTAATAGCAAACATGTTTTTTCTCTCCCCTGAATTCTAATATCCTCAAACTAAATACAAAATAACAAAGTGAACTTGTGTGTTATAGAAAGTAGAAACAGATATATATATATATATATATATATATATATATATATATGAATGCAGTATGTATTAACAGTAATTATGAAAAACAGTTATGAGTGCAGTAGAGAGTACCAGAGCGAGACAGAGAGAGGGTCCATGTATGAGTATCACCGGAAACAGGAAAGGATATCAACAAAGTTACATGCGAGAGAATTGGAGAGACCATAAGGATGTAAAGTCTTTCTACTTCACCCGGTTCCCTGATGATACAGCTGAAGAAGATTTATGGCAGCATTTCAAAAAAGCGGGCGATGTAAGGGAGATTTTCATCTACAAGAAAAGAAACAGGAATGGCAGGAAGTATGGCTTTGTCAGATTCAAAGGGGTGGAGGACAAACGCCAGTTAGAGAGGAAGCTGGACAACATCATCTTTGGTGGGCTAAAGATGTATGTTAACCTTCCAAAATTCGGAAGAGTTAGAGACGGAAAATCACAGCAAGGTGTAGAGGGGCGATCATATATCAATCAAGGGGAGGAGGAAAATAGAGATGCATACCTGCGAATGAAGCAAGGAGTATCAATGGATATGAAGCGAGGCTCGTATGCTGATGTTGTTAGAAGAAATAACCTACAAGCAGAACAGGGGTATTCAGTAAACAAGGAAGGCAACACAGGCAACAGGTCACAATCATCGGTGTACCTGGACATCCCTTTGACAGGACAAAAATGGTTAAAAGAAGCATGAGTGGGGAGATTAAAAAACTTGTCCAGGTTTGACAGCATAGAAGACGACATCCTCTGGGAGTTCGATGATAACATATCACCGAAATACATCGGAGATGACATGATATTGCTCCTGGGTCTCACTGACGACAAAGCAAGGCAACTGATGGATGATGAAAATGAAGGTGGGGCTACGATGTTCCACACCTTGGATAAATGGCATCCAGGGATGCGACCTGGTCATCGGTTGACATGGGTGCATTGTTGGGGTATACCCTTAATAGCTTGGGACATGCAGCAAATGAAGAAGGTGGTGGCTGGTATCGGGGACTTGGTGGCAGTCGATGATGACGTGGAGGAACTAAGGAAGCTAGATATGGCAAGGATCTTACTAAAGACACCGTGGAGGCCGTTAATCCAGCACACTATTAATGTACACATTCAAGGAGAGATATTTCAGGTGCACATAATGGAGGAAAGCGGCATCTCATCAAAGACATGCAAGTACTGGTGCAACAGGGATTATAGTTCATCAGAAGAAATTCACTCTGAAGAGAGTGATGTTGCTTCACCGAGGTGGTCAATGGTGGCAACGACGTAGAACGCTCACGAGAGGCACGCCGAGATGAAGGGTCAGGAGGAGACAAACGACAACGTCACCATCCCGACGGAAACGACGGCCATCCACAGACCGCCGGGAATCGCAGGCCAAAACCAGGCGACAAACGCCAACCAAACCAGTCCGTCGGAAATGGCGGAAAACCACCGAGCGTCGGGAGACGAAGCCCACAACCAGGCGCCGAGATCTGCTGGACACGACGACCACCTCGACCCAGCGGACAAACACGCTGACCGCTGGGTTTGCGTGCCAGACCAAGGAAAAGTCAGCACTGACAGCACCAATGCTACCAAACACGAAATTGCAGGTTTGCATCGCGACACAACAGACACCAACCAAGGGACCGTGCACCAAAGAAAGGATAAGCAGACTTTGGGGATTTGAAAGGATAAGCAGACTTTGGGGACTTGTACCTCGGATGGAAGGAGAGAGAATATGCATGAGAAAGGAAAGTGGGAGGCAGAGAGGACTGTTGGGGTGGTGGGGAAGGGTGCTTTATGTTCAGAAAAGCCACGTGACCAAGAAGCTGAAGATACTAGCAGCCCATCATCAAGCAAGGTGGGCCAAAATAACTATTACAGACTGTTTTACAGAAAACGTAGGTGCAGAAAGCAAAATGCTACCTTTCCGGAAGATGCTATGGGCCAACAAGTAACACCAACACCACCCAATATGCAGGGGAGTGAACATAGGCCACAAAGGGTCCGTGAACAAAAGGACCATTACCTCTCATCACAACAATCAGCACTTGAGGAAGCACTTCTGGTCAACAACAAGATGCAAGAGGCAGAGAAATTATGGGAGATGACAAAAGAATTAGGGGTTACAGGAGGGAACGTTCAGAGGAATAAATTGCAGCAAATAATAATTGACATGGAAGATAGAGACATCAAAGAGGCTGCCAGATTGGGAAGCAAGAAAAGGACCCCATGAACATTATCTCATAATGTTAGAGGGTTAGGGAGGGGGGTCAAGTGGCCAGCAGTTAGAAGGTTGGTCAATAAACACAATGTAGACATGTTGTGTATACAAGAAACAAAAAAGGAAGTCATTGAAAGAGCCATGTGTCAAGCTTTATGAGGAGATTCTGATGTTAGGTGGGAAGCTCAGCCTTCAGTTAATTCCTCAGGTGGTATTCTGTGTATTTGGAGTGATAAATCATTCAAGTTGGAAAGGAAGATTACTGGAGCTGGCTTTATTATGTTGGTGGGGAAGTGGCAGCAGGAGGCACAAACACTTAACATTATCAACATTTATTCACTGTGTGATATTCAAAGCAAAAGAGTACTATGGGATAATATCAAGCAATTGAAAAGTCAGAATATTGGGGAATTGTGGTGCATATTGGGGGACTTCAATAACATTATGGCCCCGCAGAGAGAGTCAGAGCTTATAACAGGGGGATGGATGTAAGCAATTCTAGGGAGTTTAATTAATGGATTGCAGATTTGGAGGTGGAAGAAGCGCCATGGGTTGGGAGAAAGTTCACATGGGTCAGGCCAAATGGAACAGCCAGGAGTAAATTGGATAGATTTCTGGTATCCCCAGAGTGGCTTTCCAAATGCCCGAGCACATATCAATACACACTGGATATGAACTTCTTGGGCCATTGCCCATTATTGCTTAGATCCAAATATGCTGACTGGGGCCCAAAACCTTTCAGAATCCTTGATTGCTAGTTATCTGACAACTCTTTCAAGAAAATTGTGCATGAGAGTTGGACATCTAACCAATAGAGAGGATGGGGAGGCTTTGTGCTAAAAGAAAAAATTAAATCCCTCAAAGACAAGATCAAGGTGTGGAACAAAGATCAGTTTGGAGATACTCTCAGGAAGTATAAGAGGATTGAGGAAGAATTAAACAAGATGGAAGAGGAATCAGATGACAGACAACTAACTGATCAACAGGTGCTTGCTAGAAAGAAATTGCAGCAAGACTTATGGGAAGCAGCCCAGGCTCATGAGTCACTGCTGAGACAGAAGGCGAGAGCTAAGTGGATTAAAGAAGGGGATTGTAATTCTAGATTTTTTCATCTTATGATCAATGCAAGTCGCAGAAATAATTGCCTGAAAGGAGTGCTGATTGATGGGTCATGGATCGAAGAGCCGGCACCAGTTAAGGAGGAAGTCAGGAGGTTCTTTTTGCAGCATTTCCAAGAATCTGATTATGACAAACCTAGATTGGATGGTATACGATTTCAGACCATTGGAAGCCATCATAAGGACATGTTGGTGGAGCATTTTCAAGAGAAGGAGGTTAAAAGGGCAGTGTGGAATTGTGGGAGTGATAAAAGCCCGGGACTTGATGGACTTAATTTCAAATTTATCAAGCAATTCAAGCATGTGATTAAACCTGATTTTTTTCGGTTTCTGGATGAATTTTATGCCAACGGAATCTTTCCAAAGGGATCCAATGCATCTTTCATAGCTTTAATCCCTAAACTAGTGGATCCGCAAGTGTTGAATGACTTCAAACCTATATCATTGATAGGATGCACATACAAGATAGTGGCTAAAATATTGGCCAATAGATTGAAGAAGGTCATGCCTTTTATTATTCATGAGAGGCAATCAGCATTTATAGAAGGAAGACATATGCTACACAGCGTGGTGACTACAAATGAGGTAGTTGAAGAGGCCAAAAGATGCCAAAAGCCTTGCATTGTCTTCAAGGTTGATTATGAAAAGGCATATGATTTTGTGTCTTGGGAGTTTCTCACTTATATGATGGGTAGGATGGGCTTTTGCAGCAAATGAATTCAATGGATTGAGGGGTGTCTAAAATCAGCATCTGTTTCATTTTTGGTGAATGGTAGTCCCTCAGCTGAGTTCCTACCTCAGAAAGGACTAAGGCAAGGAGACCCTCTATCACCTCTTCTTTATAACATTGTGGCAGAGGCACTTAATGGCCTCATGTCACAAGCTTTAGAGAAGAGGATTTATAAGGGATTTCTAGTTGGCATAAATAGGGTGGAAGTTAGTATCCATGCGGACGACACGATCTTCTTTGGGGAGGCAACAATGGAAAATGTTAGAGCAATTAAAGCAATATTGAGGGCTTTTGAGCTTGTATCGGGCCTCAAAATTAATTTTGCTACAAGTAGTTTTGGTGCTTTCGGGGTTCCGGATCAGTGGAAAATCGTTGCAGCCAATTACCTCAATTGTAGCTTGATGTCCTTTCCTTTCACATACCTCGGCGTTCCCATTGGAGCAAATCCAAGAAGAAGTCAGACTTGGGACCCTATTATTAGCAAGTGTGAGAGAAAATTAGCGAAATGGAAGCAAAAACACTTATCTTTCGGGGGGAGAGTGACTCTCATAAAGTCAATGCTAACATCCATTCCTATTTATTTTCTTTCTTTTTTCAGGGTACCTAAAAAAGTGGTGGATAAGCTGGTAAGGTTACAAAGGAATTTTCTATGGGGAGGTGGCCATGATCAAAACAAAATAGCATGGATCAAATGGGAATCGGTCTGCATGCGAAAAGAAGATGGTGGCTTGGGAGTCAAAGATATTAATTCTTTCAATTTATCACTGCTGTGGAAATGGAAATGGAATTTATTTCAACATCAAGGAGAGTTGTGGGCCAAGGTACTTGAATCAAAGTACGGGGGTTGGAGGAATCTGAATGATGCACCTAGAATCAATAGTGAATCAATATGGTGAAGGGATTTGAAGATGGTAGCTCAACATCCGCAATATGGTCAGATACTGGAAAATTCAACATTATGGAAGGTTGGTTGTGGGGACAAGTTTAAATTTTGGGAGGACAACTGGATGGGTGGAGTGGGTAAGTTAATAGAGAAGTATCTTAGGCTGTATACTATTTCTTCCCAGCAAAATCAGTTCATACATCACATGGGAGCTTTCAAAGAATCAGGGTGGGAATGGGAGTTCAGATGGAGGAGACCATTGTTTGATAATGAATTAGATATGGCGATCTCATTTCTAAAAGATGTAGAGAGCTATAGAATTCAGCTGCAACATACAGATCAGTGGGTGTGGTTGACAGATTCGAATGGTCAATACTCAGTTAGAAGTGCCTATAATGTGATGAGGGAGAACGTAGTAGAGGAGATACAGGATGGAGTTTTTGAGGAGTTATGGAAGCTTAAGGTGCCATCAAAAGTTGCTACATTCGCATGGAGGTTACTCAAAGACAGGTTACCAACCAAGGTAAATCTGCGGAGAAGGCAACTTGAGTTAGATGATTTTCTTTGTCCTTTTTGCATATCTACGGAGGAGAGTGCAGGTCACCTATTTTTCCATTGTGACAAGATACTCCCAGTCTGGTGGGAATCGATGTCTTGGGTGAGTTTGGTGGGCGCCTTTCCGCTTCACCCAAGACAACATTTTCTCCATCACATTTATGGCGGTTCGGAGAAAATGATGGCTACCAGATGGAAATGGTGGTAGCTAGCATTGACTTGGTCAATTTGGAGGCACAGAAATGATATTATCTTCTCCAATGTTATCTTCAATCCCAACAAACTGATGGACGACGCAGTGTTCTTACTATGGTTGTGGCTCAGACATCTGGAGAAGGATTTCGACTTTCACTACAATCAATTGTCTACCAATATCAGGGATGGGTTTCTAAGAAGCTAAGGATCACAAAATAGAATACATATGTGTAACAGTTTAATCTTGTTTTCAGACTTGGATCAAGTCAATCTTTATGTATGACTTGGACCCAGTTCTGATATACATCTTGTATCTTTTTAGTACCTCTGGTACTTATTAATATACAATTATTATCTTTGCCGATCAAAAAATAGAAGCGGCGGCAGAGCCGCACAGGATCGGTCAGGAGAGAGAAGGGATATGAAAAGAAACTTTGTGTTTATTCAAATCGAAAGAAGAGTTTACAAAGATTTTTTCTATGCAGAGCGCCTCTCTAAAACCTGAAAAAATTGGCTATCTGAAAGGGTGTCTCACATCATGGTCGAAGACTCCTTTTATAACCAAAAATTTCACTATTTGCTACAGTACCGGTTACTTGACCGGAACTATTACAACAATAAAACATTCAACCGGTTATATGACCGGTAAAACAATTAACATTTTAATCATCATTCAGGGAAATACCAAAACAATCACCTTCGTTCTGGTAGAAAGGGCTGCTTCTTCCTATGACGAACTTGTTTCTTCCTTCTTTGAGGAATAGCCTTCTTCTTCTTGCTGTAACATTTGGAGAACTTCTTTAAGATTCTTGGCCAAGCTTGCTTTAGATCTTGAGCCGGCTAAGAACGCCGCAAGTTGGGACTTCTGGTTGAGAAATATAAAAGTCTCTGGATTGACTACTTTGAGAAGTTCTGGATGAGATTGAAAACACCATTTCACGAAGGCATGCCTCTGTAGTGATGAAAATTGGTTTGTTCTTTCAGTTTTACTGTAACGATATTGTCATAAAAAAATCCATGACAGAGCAAAACTGGAGAAATATTTAAGATCTGTTGGAATTCGTGATTCCTGATAATTGAATTGTTTTTTGAATTGAGCAAAGCCCCATTGAACCTGCTCTGGAAAGATCTCTGGTATTGGGCCAAAGAAATCCCAGCATTGAAAAAACCAGTTTGGAAAATTATAGACTGTGTTAGTCTTGAAATATATCAGCCATGAGTGCTTGCTACGGGTGTTTTGGTGCCAAAATGTCTTGGTCCAAGCATCAACATAATCCCAGTAGGTATAACCTACAAGATCAAATGGTATTGAAAATTTTTGTCTTTGTTTAGGTCTGGGCCAAAATGTCTTGGTTGAAGAACTTTTAAGATTTGGATCGTTGAGTGAGCGTTGAACGATTGGTCCTTTGGATCCTTGAAGTGCTTGATAGACACTGAATTTGAGTCTACCAATATAAGTTCATAAAAAGTTGTTGTTTTATTGATGGCAGTTGATTTGAAATGAAATCCTAACGGGAAAGCCTTGGCTGTCGCCTTGAATGGGTTTTTATCCCAGAATTCAAGTTTCATGTGTAAAACAGTTGAAAATTTGTTCTTATAAATATAACTGTTAGTCTGTTTCGTGGATGGTGTTTGGGTTTGGGCTAAGGTTTGTTTTCCTTTAAAATTGATAACCGTTTTGGAAATTTTTGCATCTTAAATGGTGTTCTGTAGGTTTGTTTCAAAATCATCGTTGGATTTTGAGGCAATGTTTGTCCAAGTCTTTTTGGTTAATTTTGAAACTTTGGTCAGACCCATTTCTTGGAGGGCCTGAAGTGTTTGAATTGACCAAGCATAGTCGGCCGATGTCTGTTTGGCGGTTGTCAGTTTGGGGGATCCTTGAGTGGATGACTCAGGTTTGATAGAGATGATTTGGGTCGATGACCCCTCAACTTTGATTTTCTGGGTGGATGACCCAACCTGGGTTGGTGACCCAGAAGATGATGATGAATTTTTCTTGATGGTTGACTCTAGTACAGCCAACTTGAAACCTTTGCTTGAACTTCTGCCTCCCCTCAGGGAGGTCCCTGCTGCCTTAGGCGACATTACCATTTTTCTATAAGAATTACGGGTAAGGTAGTCAGGTAGAAAGTTTGAGGTGCCCTTGATATATTCTATATCAAAATCAAAGAGACTTAAAATTGTTTGTCATCTTTCAAAAATTCGTTTTGAGGCAAGGTTTTTGACATCTTTTTGTAAAATATCTTTGGCTGATTTACAGTCAACCCGTTCAAGCTCGGCTTGTTTGTTAACATAGAAAGCTGCACAAGACCATGGGCTTTTACTCTTTCTGATAAGGCCTTTGTCAAGCAAATCCTTGATTTCCCTTTTGACAATATTGAAGGAGTTCTTCATTCATTTGAATCGGTCTAGCTTTTATGAGAATTTGTTTTTCCTTGAAGTCTTTCTCATATGGGAGATCGACAATATGTTTTTTTCTATTCCAGAACGCATGTAGCAAATCAAAACAAATAGTTTATTCGATATGTTGTAACAAGGATGAATTAATTATGTTGCGTCTTTTACGTTCTTTCTCCCGTATTTCTTTTAGATCTAACTCGTCTTCAATTTCATCCTCAATAAATTCCCCAAGAAACACCAATTTGCTCAACAAACAAGAAAACCAGGCCCACGAGGTCACCCCTAAAGACAATCTCTTCGATGAGGAGGTCCGATTCGAAGATATAAACCAAAACATGGATGACTGGAATATTCCAGAAAACCCTCAGGAACACATTGTATGTTCCTGAGACAATTAAAGATAAAAATAATTTTGATTACATAATCAAAAACTGTAAAAAATAACATTCCTCTAGGACAAGATATAGGGAAAGAATTTCATTTACTTTAAAAAAATTCTATTTATGAACATAGTCGTAAATACAAATATCTACACATAGAATGTGTACAAATAGCCATCAACCCCTTAATTGATATGGGCATAGATGCAGCAGTATTAATGTACCTTAGAGACATTAGGCATAACAAATTTGAAGATTCCTTGATAGGAACGGTAGAAACAAGCCTAGGACAAGATCCGGTATACTTCAATTGTTATCCAAACAAAACAGTGAGTCTGATGGACAGAAACATTCTTGACTCTCTGTTCTTAAATATCCACTTTCATGGCCTTGACATGAAAGAATAATCAATTCCGGTAGGCTTAATCTATAGGATTCAGTACAAAGTCATGAACAGTTGTGCGTCAAGAGTCCTATTAAAACCACAAAGAGCAGAGACAACTTTGTTTATCACTGATATGACAAAGGACACTGTTTCTCTCCCGAGAACAATAAAATGGGATGAGGTAACTCTTCCCGAAAAATGGATCATGGATAAGGCCACACTATCTGTTCCCCAACCCACTCCAACCATAGAACAAATTAAAACAGATAATTCTGGTAAGGTAGAAATAACCTTTAATAGAAGAAATTCTTTCTCATCAAGGATAGAAGCCTCTAGGTCTGAATATGAGTCAACAAGAAGGTCTTTCTCGGTGAGAACCCGTTCAATTCCAGTAGGATTAACCAGATCTAAGTCACACAACCAGTTCCCTACTGTAAACCTCCAAGGTTTAGATACTACTTCTAGTATACCTAGAACAACATACAACCAAGAACAAGAGGACGACCAAAAGTCAATTCAATCTCCAACTTACCCCTCTATGCATGAACCTTATGATGTTATCTAACAACTTTAGCATTGATAAGAAAATCCTTATAAAAGACTATTATTCTCCGGAGAATGAACCTCAAAGGAGATGGTTTTTTCAACATTTTAAGGGTTCAAACAAAAAACAAATCCAAGACAAGTTCTATGAATTTGTCGAAAGAGTCAAAATTAATGTTTTTTTCTTTGATTGGTTTCATGCTTATACCATTAAAGAGGATATAAATTACCCGTGGAAACAAGATATCATAGGTGATCCAACAACAAATGTAATTACCAATTGGTAAATCAAAGATGGTGAGTTAATCCAATCGGAATTACCTCCCACAACACAATATCAACTACCAAAGGTCAAAGACAGTAATAATAAACCTGTCATGGCTAGTCCATTTAAGACAAAAGATGTTAACGAAGAGATAACTTCTAAAGACATCAAAAGCCTCATGGAACAGGCTAATTATACCAATAAATATTTGCAAATTTTAGGAGTCTATCAAAACCAAGACACTTCCTACACAAAAATCTTTTGAAGAATCTCAGTCAAATATCCCCATAGAAAAACCTTTATTCAAACCTTTCAAAATTAGTGACAGAGCTAAACAAAAGATTAGGGAACTAAGGAAGAACAAGTCCCTTATAGGAGTAGGTGACAACAATGGTGAATTATTAAACAAGCTTGATAGTTTACTTAGAGTCATCCCCGTAACTCCCTAACCTTCGAAAGGAACATCAAAAATGGTAACAAGAAGTACCTCCAAATTAATTAATGTTATTAATGAAGATAGTGACCAAAACTCAGAAAACACAACTGAGATAGGATCAGTATCAGAGAAGGACATCAATCCAATAAATTCTAAACACTGAAAAACACCCTCCAAATTATATTATCAACAACTAACTACCCCTGACCTTCTATTAGAAGAAAGAGGTGAAAGTAATTTCAAAAGTTTTAGTGCAAATAACATTTATGAGTGGAATATAGATGCCCAAACGGAGTACAATATCATGAATACACTCCAACACATGACCATAGTAGCCACAGCCTACCAAACATTCCATGAGTGTTCAGAAGAAACCATTATTGACATCCTAATAGCAGGATTTTCCGGACAATTGAAAGGATGGTGGGATAGTTATCTCACTAATGATGAAAAGTCAAAAATTTACAACATAGTCAAAACGGATCTCAATGGAAAAGTCATTACTCATGATGATAATAAAGAGATTCCTGATGCTGTAAATACCCTCATTTTTACAATAGCCCAACATTTTATTGGAGACCCGTCACTCTGGAAAGATAGGTCTGTAGAATTATTATCCAATTTTAAGTGTAGAACTTTAACAGATTTTAGGTGGTATAGAGATACCTTCCTAACTAGAGTTTACACTAAAGAAGATAGTCAGCAACCTTTTTGGAAAGAAAAATTTATAACTGGTCTTCCAAGATCATTAGGAGATAAGGTTAGAAACAAAATCCGCAGCCAGTCTGTTAATGGAGACATTCCATATGAGAGTTTAAGTTACGATCAATTAATTTCTTATGTCCAGAAAGTGACCCTAAAAATCTGTCAAGATGACAATTCAAAGGCAATTAGCCAAAGAAAAAGCCCAAACAAAGAGAGATCTAAGATCTTTCTGTGAACAATTTGGACTACCAGCTTGTCCAAAACAAAAGAAAAAACAAAATTTTAGGAAAGAATCCCATGAGAATAAAACTGTCCACAAAAAGAGATTTTCAAGAAGGAGATACTCGCACAAACCCTCCACCAGTAAAGAAATGGAAACTCCTAAACCAAAATTAAAATCCAAAATAACATGTTACAACTGTGGAAAATAAAGTCACATTAGCAAATATTGTAGGTTAAAGAGAAAATTAAGAAATCTTAACCTAGAACCAGCCATTGAAGAGCAAATTAATAATTTGCTCATAGAAACTTCGGAGGAAGAAACAGAAACTTCATCCTCCATACTCTTTGACGAAAACCTTAACATAATACAATAGGATGATCGTCCATCATCTACGGACGACGAAGAAGGACAAATCAATACTCTAACAAGAGAACAGGATCTCTTGTTTGAGGCAATCAACTCCATACCGGATCCCCAGGAAAAGAAATTTTTTCTGGAAAAATTAAGGAAAACTCTGGAAACCAAACCCAGACAAAAAGATTTCATTATAAATAACAAATTTGACTTTATTAACATAGTCAAAAGATTAGAAAATACTTCAGCAAAACCAACAACAATTCAGGATCTCCAAACAGAGATTAATAATTTAAAAAGAGAAGTTAAAAAACTTTGTCAACAACAGAAAATTCATCAAATCATCATTTCCCAACTTGAAGAAAATAGTGACTCTGAGAGTACCGAAAAGGATGTAGAAAATGAAACTGAAAATCTAGAATATGAAATGTTCATGGGGTTAATCAACAAGATTAAAATCCATAAATTCTACATAAACATGAAGATCATTATTAATGATTTCGTCTTAAATACTATGGCCCTATTTGATACAGGGGCTGATTCAAATTGTATCTTGGAAGGATTAATTCCTACCAAATTCTTTGAAAAAACTTAAGAGAAATTAAGCACAGCAAATGACTCAAAATTAAAAATTAATTACAAGTCATCAAGTGCTATAATTGAAAACCAAAGCCTTAGGATTAACACAAATTTTCTTTTGGTAAAAAACCTTAAGAACGAAGTAATCTTAAGTACTCTCTTTATTAGAGCACTTTTTCTCCTTCAGATATCCAAGGAGGGAATAACTACAACCCATTTAGGAAGAAAAATTATATTCAATTTTTCCACTAAACCAATCTCCAAAAACATAAATTTCATAGAGAGTAAGATCAACCAAATCAACTTCTTAAAAGAAGAAGTATCCTTTAAAAACATTCAAATACAGCTAGAAAAACCCCAAATAAAAAAGAATCCAATCCTTGTTACAACATATCGAATCAACTATTTGTTCCGATTTGCCACATGCGTTCTGGAATAGAAAAAAACATATTGTCGATCTCTTGAATGAGAAAGACTTCAAGGAAAAACAAATTCCCACAAAAGCTAGACTGATTCAAATGAATGAAGAACTTCTTCAATACTGTCAAAAGAAAATCAAGGATTTGCTTGACAAAGGCCTGATCATAAAGAGCAAAAGCTCATGGTCTTGTGCAGCTTTTTATGTTAACAAACAAGTCGAGCTTGAACGGGATACGCCTCGTTAAGTTATAAACTACAAAACCTCTGAACCAAGCCCTCCAATGGATTAGGTATCCTATTCTAAATAAAAAGGACTTACTCAACAGATTGAACTCTGCAAAAATATTTTCCAAATTTGACATGAAATCTGGATTTTGGCAAATTCAGATCCAAGAATCAGATAGATACAAAACAGTCTTCACTGTACCTTTCGAGCAATACGAGCAGAATGTAATGTCATTCGGTTTGAAGAGCGCCCCTTCAGAATTTCAAAAAATCATGAATGACATTTTTAATCCTTATTCAAAGTTCGTCATTGTCTACATAGATGATGTTTTAATCTTCTCCCAAAACATTGATCAACATTTCAAACATCTACAGACCTTCATTCATATCATCAAACAAAATGGTCTGACAGTTTCCAAATCAAAAATCAATCTTTTTCAAACCCGAATTAGGTTCCTTGGTCACAATATATATCAAGGCACAATCATTCAAAAAGACAGGTCAATAGAATTTGCCAGCAAATTCCCCAATCAAATTTTAGACAAGACCCAGTTACAACGATTCCTTGGTTGTCTAAATTATGTAGGAGAGTTTGTCCCATATTTAAACAACATAGTCAAACCATTGCATGATAGGCTGAAGAAAATTCGTCTTCTTGGACTGACCTCCATACTCAAACTGTCAAAGATATCAAACTCAAAGTTCAATCCATAAAATGTTTGAATCTCCCTATCCCACATGCATTCAAAATTATTGAAACTGATGCATCCGACATAGGTTATGGTGGTATCCTCATACAAAGAGCCCATGACCAAGAGAATATGTCATAGCATACACATCAAAGCATTGGAATTATGCACAACTAAAATATTCAACTGTTAAAAAAGAAGTTTTAGCAATTGTTTTGTGCATTTTCAAATTTCAATCAGATTTGTTAAATCAAAAAATTTTAATCCAGATTGATTGTAAATCAGTCAAAGATATTTTACAAAAAGATATCAAAAATCTTGTCTCAAAACAAATTTTTGCAAGATGGCAAGCAATTTTAAGTGTCTTTGATTTTGATATAGAATATATCAAAAGCACCTCAAACTCTCTACCTGACTACCTTACCCGTGAATTCTTACAGAAAAACAGTAATGCCGCCTAAGGCAGCAGGGACCTCCTTGAGGGGAGGCAGAAGTTCAGGCAAAGGTTTTCAAGTTGGCTCTACCAGAGCCAACCATCAAGAAAAATTCATCATCATCTTCTGGGTTACCAACTCAGGCTGGGTCATCCACCCAATAAAAACTGAGGGGTCATCGACCCAAATCATCTCTATCAAACCTGAGTCATCCACTCAAGGATCCCCCAAACCGACAACCGCCAAACAGACATCGGCCGACCATGCTTGGTCAATTCAAACACTTCAGGCCCTCCAAGAAATGAGTCTGACCAAAGTTCCAAAATACCAAAAAGACTTCGACAGACATTGCCTCAGAATCCGACGATGATTCTGAAACAAACTTACATAACACCATTCAAGATGCAAAAAATTTCCAAAACGGTTATCAATTCCAAAGGAAAACAAACCTTAGCCCAAACCCAAACACCGTCCACCAAACAAACTAACAGTTATATTTATAAGAACAAATTATCAACTGTTTTGCAGATGGAACCTGAATTCTGGGATAAAAACCTATTCAAGGCGACAACCAAGACTTTCTCGTCAAGATTTCATTTCAAACCAACCGCCATCAATAAAACAAGAATTTTTTATGAACTTATATTGGTAGACTCAAATTCAGTGTCTATCAAGCACTTCAAGGATCCAAAGGACCAATTGTTGAACACTCACTCAACAATCCATATCTTAAAAGTTCTTCAACCAAGACATTTTGGTCCAGACCTATACAAAGGCAAGAAATTTTCAGTACCATTTGATCTTGTAGGTTATACCTACTGGGATTATGTTGATGCTTGAACCAAGGTATTTTGGCACCAAAACACCCGCTTCAAGCACTCATGGCTGATATATTTCAAGACTAACACAGTCTATAACTTTCCAAACTGGTTTTTTCAATGGTGGGATTTCTTTGGCCCAAAACCAGAGATCTTCCCAGAGCAAATTCAACGGGACTTTGCTCAATTCAAAAAACAATACAATTCTCAGGAATCACGAATTCTAGGAGATCTTAAATATTTCTCCAGTTTTGCTCTATCATGAATTTTTCATGGCAATATCGTTACAGTAAAACTGAAAGAACAAACTAATTTCCATCACTACCACGGCATGCCTTCGTAAAATGGTGGACACGGTTTCATTCATCCAAAGTTGACCCAAAACAAGTCAGGCTTTGGTTCCAATCTCATCCAGAACTTCTCAAAGCAGCCGATCTAGAGACTTCTATATTTCTTAACCAGAAGTCCCAACTTGTGGCGTTCTTAGCCGACTCAAGATCTAAAGAAAGCTTGGCCAAGAATCTTAAAGAAGTTCTCCAAATGTTACAGCAAGAAGAAGAAGGCTCTTCCTCAAAGAAGGAAGAAACAAGTTCGTCAGAGGAAGAAGAAGACCATTTCTACCAGAACGAAGATGATTGTTTTGGTATTTCCTTGAATGATGATTAAAATGTTAATTGTTTTACCGGTCATATAACCAATTGAATGTTTTATTGTTGTAATAGTTCCGGTCAAGTAACCGGTACTGAAGCAAATAGTGAAATTTTCGGTTATAAAAGGAGTCATCGACCATGATGTGAGCTCTTTTAGATAGTCAATTTTTTCAAGTTTTAGAGAGAGAGAGACGCTCTGCATAGAAAAAATCTTTGTAAGCTCTTCTTTCGATTTGAATAAACGCAAAGTTTCTTTTCATATCCCTTCTCCCTCCTGACTGATCCTGTGCGGCTCTGCCGCCGCTTTTATTTCTTTAATGTTTTACTTTTTTAATTTCATTTATTCTACTGCACTCATAATTGTTTTCATAATTACTGTTCATACATAATGCATTCTTACTTCCTTTCTGTCCGTTGGATCCTCCGCTATATATATATATATATATATATATATATATATATATATATATATATATATATATTCATTTGGGCAATTACACTGAAGTGTTACAAAAGATTCTTTATAGAAATAGGTTTGCACGAAGGATTAACTGAGTACATATTACATAACTTTTAGCTTATTTTGGACATGATTAGGTGGTATTTGGCCGGTCTCTCTCTCTCTCTCTCTTTTTTATCTTAAAAGTTACTTTAAGGTTTAAGCTAAAAATAATTACTTTAAAAATAAAGTTAAAAGTTTCTTGGCAATTTCCAATTTTCTTTTCTTCACATAAAGCAACCAATATGGCTGCTTCTTATTGTTATTTGTTAATACAGCTCTGTAATGGGAACAGGGGACCTTGGGGTTTGGCTTAGACGATGGTAGTCCTGGTTCTTGGCAGGGCATGGCAGCTAGCTCCAGCAATGGCTATGGGTGTCAGGTCCTTTGTTAAGAATAAGGTCCCCATTACTAAATTGTATTCTAGAGGGAATAAGAAGATAACAGACTCAACTGACTCACAAGGCAGTGACATGGGTTGGTTACGTAGATAGGAGTTAGTCTGCTATGCATAGTAGAACTTGCATCAAGAGAAAAAAAAATTTGCACACATGTAGAGAGAGAACTACTGTTATGCATTGGTTTACTGAGAATTCAAGAGTCTCAACACTCCACAATTAGTTTCCAAAAACTTCCTCTGCAATATCTAAACTTCCTAATTAATTGATTTGTGAATCAGTTGGGTCAGCTATCTTCCTATTCCTTCTAGAATACATTCTGACTAACTGGCTATCAAAGGCTGAGACAGGGACTGCAGATGGCAAAGGTATTTGTCTGAAGCAGGGACAGTGACTCGCAAGTCTGCCAAAAGCAATTTGGTAGTGGAATAATAGATTGCCAATGGTGGTTGATAATGATGTCCACACATGGAGAACAAGGCTGTATCAACTGATAGTGAAACTTTTTTGGGCATGGGGGCAGTAAAGGGTACAAGATTGATGATAGTGTAATGGCAGAGAGGAGATGAGATGGTAGATGGAGGCTGATGTTGGCAGTTCAAGAGGGCCTAGTTCATTGTGGCTTCTAATAGTGGGGGCAATTTGGAGGTTGTTAAAGCACAGGTTTGAGTGGAAGTGGGTCATCAGAGGAGGATGCTTTGTGGTTTTAGGGCAAAAGTGACCCGTGGCTACAGCTTTGGAATTAAAACAAATAGCTGAGGGTAATTTTGGAACAATATTAAAATGTGTAAAAGCCAGCTAGCTTAAAGAAGGAGAAGCTCCTCCTATTAGCTCATATATTGTTTGCATTTTCTTCATAAAGAATCAGTTCCCTTTAAGTTTTAGAGCTTTTGTGAAAATGTGTTATTGCCATAATGCGTGCTTTTTGTGGATTATGATATCCTCAGACTTGATGTTTCGAAGAATAAATTTTAAACTTGAGTTGTGGAGAGTAGTTTCAGAATCAAAGGGCTTTTAGTAGGGGTAGGATGGAGTATAAAGAATCAAGTTATGTAAGAAGAGAGTTAGCGATATTTTAGACATGAAAATAGGGAATTACATCATACCACAAATTAGCTTATATCTTGGATATGGCATGTATAGGATTCATGTTTGGTCGATGAAATGAAAAGCTTCAAATAAATTTGTCATGGCAGAGGTTAAAATAATTGAAGTAAAATTTTACTAGACAGCTAGAAGACAAATGATGCTCTATGATACATGATAGTGATTAGTGAATGCTGGGCAAAGAAATGCCAACAAAAAAATGAGCAAATTATAGTGACACCCCCTGAATTTTTTCTTAATTACACATGCACCCCCTCCTTTTTTCACCCTACAGAAAACACCCTATCTTTTTCATTTTGGTTACAGTGGTACCCCCTCCCCTCTAAACAGCATTAGCTCCGTTAGATTTTATGCTCACATGATTCGCATGTGGTTTTTTTAAATTTCTTTATCTCCAAAATGCCCCCTTCTCCTTCATTAATTTTGCTGAAAACTTGGCTGTTTCGATTCCTTTGATTCTGACATCCTTACCCGAAATACACGCATCCAACTGATCCATATCTACAATTAAAGCAAAAATGCACCGTCACTGTGCATTTTGTTCACATCCCTATTTTCCCACCTCACAATCTCATTCTCTTCACTCTTCAATTTTAATTAATCAATTCACATTTTTGAATTCAACTTTTTAATTTTCTCACATATTAAATGAACTTGTTTGCAAACAAATGAGAAAGGAAGTAGATTAAGGAATCACAGCATAATTTGCACATACAATGGAACCAAGATTATTCCATTCTCTTGATAAGTGTTATCAATGGCGGATGGCGGAAGGCCGAAATTCCACCATATGGCAGGCCTCCCTTAACAAATTCTTATGGCTGTTGGCGAAAAATCCGCCATGGCCACTATTTAACAACACTGCTGTCATGAAAGGCAGTAATTAAAACAAATTATATATTAGAATCTTGCACAAAATCTGAAAGCAAATAATAAAACAATTCAAAAGGAGCAGCAGAAGAAGAAGGACTTAAGGCTCTAGGAGACGTTGTGGGGAAGGGAGGGAGCAAGCAGGGTTCAGTGTCTCTAGGAGTAGAAGCAGAAGGGTGTAAGAAGAAACCTTTAATTTCTGTTCTGGATCACTCCTCCTCTAGAACTGCCCCCAATTCATCTTCACATTCCTCGGCGCCACCGTCACCACCGCCAACCCCTTCTACACTCTGGAGAGGATGGCTAAAGTCAAGGATTTTGCAAGAGAAAACAACGTCAAAGTGATGTGTGTGGACGTGGCACCGGAAGGTTACCTTCACTTTCTCTTCTGTGATAATCAAAGTGCAGTTGCTATAGCTCATAATCCTATCCTTCATGTATGAACCAACCATATGGAAATTGATGTATTCTTTGTTAGGGGGAAAGTTCTGACCAAGCAGCTAGTTTTGTTCATCATATTCCTGCTCTTGATCAGTTGGGCAGATGCTCTCACCAAGCCACTCTCTCCAAGCAGATTCATGTTTATAAGAGCCAAACTCAATGTGATTGAGACTTCCTCAAAGTCTCATCCACCTTGAGTTTGAGGGGGGGTATTAGAGTACTGTACAGTGAGTTGCAGTATTCAACTGCACTCTCGGTTAAGTGTGTTAGTTAGGAGTTAGTTTACTCTACTGAGTTAGTTAGTAGGTTAGTTATTGACATCTGTTCACAGCTGTCATAACTAACTATCTAAGCCTATATATATCAAGTTGTAACAAAAAGTTCAGTGGCCAATATTGTTTTCTCTATCTAAATATCTTCAGTTACACTCAGTAAGAATTCTGTTAATGGAAGCCAACGAGGGAGGCATCCTCATCGTTAAAATTTCCCCCGATGGCGTGGTTGCACTGCCATGTTCATCTGGCACGATGGAGCTTTCCAAGGGAGTGTGCTAAAGCACAAGGGACTGATTACTTAACTGAGGAGTATTTTGGGGTTTCAATTTTAAACACAAACTGTAACTTAACACCGTTGCATCAAGGGTGCCAAAGAAATGGTTTCAAACGGAAGGAGTGTATGCATAATTAGGAGAAAACTCAGCAGGTGTTACTGCAATTTGCTAAAAAAAAAAGGCATAGCTGAGGAAAATGTTGAGGTGGATGAGTGGACAAACGTATAGAAAAATATAACATTAATGAATAAAAATATCAGGGAAAAAGTTATAAAGGAAATGATAGGAAAATTGATTAAGGTGGCTAGGTAATTAGAAAAGACCAAATGGAGGCTCTAGTGAAAAAGTGAATCAAATGAAAAGATTAAACAGGGTAACAAGGACCTAAGAAAATTTCACTATAAAGTAATTTAGTGATTATATATTTATGTTTTATGAATTTGTATACATATCTAGATATGTATGTTAAACGTATTGTATCCTATATATTTTTAAAATAATCGTATTACCATACTAGATACGTATTCTATCCTATACATGTATCATATTTGTGCATCATAGATTAACCTTGATTTATACAGTTCTACTGAAATTGTGGTGTTTTGATATAGCCCAATACATTGATCAATGTAGCCAACTCCATATAGTGCGACAAGGCTTGGTGGTTGTGTGTATGGGTAATGTTGTGGGTAAATGACAGTAGTAGAAATGACAAGCAAACATGTAGAAACAATACACGTATTGATTCCAAACATGAGAATTGTTAAAAACAAATAAAGCATATAAACATAAAACATTTCTAGACCTTGTAGATTTGCACTCTGAAGGCATGCACCAGCCAATAAAGCACCACGAAGATTTGCCGCAGTAAATTCACATCTTCCCTAGGCAAGAGGAAATAATTTAGAGGCCAGAAATTATGTATGCAACTGAATAATAGAATTTTCTGAGTGACTTACTCACGCAAAGTTGCATTGTGAAAGATGGAGCCCTCGGCATCAACATCCTATTAAATTAAATAGGTACAGGATAAATTTTAAATTAAAATTAAACCTATATGGTGATGTGGTTAAAATAGCCAAATATACATTTTTCTAACTAACTAAAACAAGATAAGCATGTAGTGTCACGAATTTTATAAAGTAATCAAGAAAAAAATGTTGTGATTATAATAGCAAAACAAGTTTTTGCTAAATGCTGTACCATAAATCAGTTACATCATATATATTGTTAAGTTAAAAAATGAATATTTTTGGTCTGGTCAAGAAAGTGGGATTTTATTGTTCTCTAGCAAATGAAAGCCTAAACCCAAGAATAGCCTGACTAAATTTAGCCCAAGATTATTATTTCAGATCTAATTTGCATAGTCCAAATAGGACTGCTCAACTTGCCAAATCAATATCCCAAGTATTGAGTCTGGTCAGAACCATACTTACTCGAAACTTTGCACATTGAAGGTTTGCTCGTGAAAAAAACACGTTTTTAAGACAAGCATAGCTGAAATCAACATAAGATAAATCCTGAAAATCCATAAATCAAGATATCATGACTATGCCAGGGGATCATGTTAGCAGACATATTATCCTGAAATCACATTATAAGTAAAACTAAGATACTGTTCAAAATATTTTGGGCCAAAGAAAATACCAGTTTAGAGAGGTCAAGGCCGGAAAGATTAACCCCTCGAAACCTTACTTTCTCAGATTGTATACACTTGATGATATCTGTTCGTGTCAACTCTGTATGGAACTCATCGTCTTCATTCTTCTTATTAAGGACAGAATGGATTCCATCAATAAGCCCCTGAGGTTCAGCAAGTTATCAAAGGTTTTATGTTTTCAATAAGGACTGAAGTTTCAGTTTCTCTCCATTAGGTAAAGTAATTGGAAGAAATCTAGGCAGACGGTAATAAGAAAACTTCAAGTTTAACATCATGGCATATACACATAAGCAACGATAGCAAGTGGTAGAATGCATTTATTTACTTATGATACAACAAAGGACCTTGTTTTTGAGTTAAGATGGGGAAAGTTTCCATCATAGATTGCAGTTCTTCAAACAAAAACCACAATGAATGTGAACCTTGTATTTAAAAAAATTATGTTCTGGAAAATCGATAAAGAAAAAACAGCTTTCTGGCTGATAAAACTAACAGCCAAAAACTTACAAGATTCTAAATAAACAGCCCAATCAATTTTTACTACATTGTCTTTATAACCATGAAATATGAGTAACTGTCAAATAGATGCATTAACCTACCCACAATGGAAAATAATAATTAAATAGAAAAACTTTCATTAAGGACCCAATGGTAGTACATGGCATCATCACAAAGCCAAGTCAACATTCTTGATTCTTATGACAAAAGCAAATACTCATGTGTAGCTATTAACTAGGCCCAAACAACCTCCGACAATTCCAGTACTAAACAGAAGGACTCCTAACATGGTTTTAAATTACAGCCAGCAACAACAATTGCAGACACAATATTACAGTTTCTAAGGCCTCTGCGTCCCAACCACAACCGCAATTTATATCCACATATCTTTAAAAATAGTAAATTTCAGCTTACAAGTAGCTGATAGTACTCAGCCTCCCTCAACAGCTCTGAGTACTGAGACTCCTCGAGAGTAGGCACCACACCATCCCTTAACCAATTGAGAATGTGCCGAAAGTGTTTACCATCCCTATCAACAAACACATACCCCTGCACCACAACAGTGAGGGTAAAATGTGTTCACAACAAATCAATCACTAAAACTAGATACATAATAAGACAAACACATAGAATTTTATTTAAATTTTAAACAGTGAGGGTAAAATGTGTTTTAGGTGTTTAAGATTTAGTCAAATTTGATTTTAGTCTCTACATTTTAACCTGACGAGGGACAAAATCCACCGCATTCCGATACGATGATCAAAATCACCGATTATAAAAATTGTAGGGACTAAAATCAATCTGAACCAAATCTTGAGAACCTAAAACAAAATTTAACTTAATAATAACAACAATAATAATTTGAAATTGCCTTGTCAGGATCTTGGCACAGCGTGTGGCGGCCACTGAACATAGCGGCAAGCATTGAATCGGGTTCGCGCTGAGTGAGAGTATCGGTGGTGGTGCAAAATTTCTTGCCTCCTGAGAATTAAATTTCAGAAAGAAAATTAAGGGAATTAGAGAGGGGGAAACGGCGTCGTGTTGTGAGGGAAAGGGAAAAGAGGGATTACCAATGTTGAGGCGAACGGCGGAGGATAAATCGGATTGGAAGCCTTTCATTGTTGTGAAGCCCAGAGACGGAAAGAAAGCACCGCCAGCAGAAACAGACACTGCCCACTGTAGTCTATGGAAAAGGATACAAAATGGGTTGGTTCAAGACAACGTTTGGTTGCGTGAGAAAGACAAAAGTCACGGTATTTGGATTTAATTATCTTTTTAATCCATTGTGATGTGAGACTTTCCTAAATCTGAATAGGAATAGGATGGGGCTACAAATGTCCAGGGGTAGCAAGTGTCTCATACTTACACCTTGCACATGTGTGACAATGTTTAATGAAATCTTGAACATCTTTAATATCTTTTTCCACCAAAACTGGGATTTCGACCTTTGATATGTTACTTGCACTTAGCGGTGAAAATGAGTCAAGTCAAGCCAAGTTTTATTGGGCTTGAGTTCGGCTTAAGTTAAATACGTAAGGCTTGAGCTCGGCTTGAGTTAAATACGTAAGGCTTGAGCTCGGCTCATTACTTGTCAGGCTTGACTCGGCTTACATAAAAGTTTAGTTTGGTTTGGCCTACGAGCCTATTTAAAAGTCTGCTTAAAGACGTCTTTAACCAATTAATCATTTTAAAACCTAGTGAAATACTAACCAAAAAAAGAAACTTATAAAATTTCGTATAAGTAATGTACAAATCCAGAAATAATTGATAAACAAAATCATATTGAATTCAAATTATTAAAACACAAAGTATATCAAAAGAAAATGAATAAAAAGAACATAATATTAAAAAATATATGGATTAGAGATGATTTATACTAATATAGTCAAATAAAAATATTTAAATTGTCTGAAAATGTCTTTGCAAAACATTTTTTTCTTTGGAAGTATTAATCTGGTTGCATTATCCTTTTAACTTAAGTCTTTTTCTTTTTGAAAATTTTTCACATGCAAGTGAACTCTCTAAGCACTTTATGTCACTACATCCTGTCATTCATAATGCCACAAAAATGGTATAGATAATAGTTATTATTATTCTTCTTACTATTATTATTACTTAAACAAGCCGGTTTGTCAAGCTTAACAAGCTTTTTTTATAGTTTGACTGTGACCTTTTTATTTAAAAAAGCTTTTTAAAAAGCTTGAGCTTGACCTTTATAGTAAACAAACCAAGCCGAGCCGAGCCTTAAATAGGCCGAGCCATTGGCCCTTGACAAGCGGCTCGGCTCATTTCCATCCCTACTTGCACTCCTCACCTCCTTGAGGGCTAGAATGCATCCATTGCCTCAACTCACCATCACTTAAACTAGCATGCTTAGCGCAGGTGATTCAACTGATTTCGCATGTTTTATAAGTAGGCAAGTAAATAATTACATATCCAATTTATTAAGGTCATTGTTTTTTTTTTTTTACTGAAAGGAGCTTATCTAATTTCATTAATAATCAACTACTCAATACATGACAAAGGATGATTGAAGGTATAGAGGTTAGGGAAGAATGAAGCAAACCTTGCTAATTCTTTAGCCACTCCATTGACTAGCCTCTTTACAAAGGCTACAACATAGCTTGGATTAGAAACCTATCCCCAAGGGTATTGGATAGAAGACTCCAAGAGGATTGGGCTAGAGCTGCTAAAGAAGATCTTGGGGTTCTCATGAACCTCAGGGTAGATTTCTGAGCCCATGGGTCAAGGTTGGGTCCACTCTTTGAAAATATTAGAATATGTTTTTTCTTCTTTTGGACCTTGTATTTTTGTCATTCTAATAGTATAGGGTTTTAGCCTTATATTTCAGAGCATTTTGAGTAGTCTTTGTAGTAGGGACTTTTTTGTATTTTCATGTATTTTGGCATGGGGTGAGTTTAGCTATTATAGGGGTTGTGTGTAGTTAAGCTCTAGCTTCTCATCTCAAGGAGGTGAGCTTAGCTATTAGAGGGGTGTGTAGCTATGTTCTAATTTCTCTAGGAATCTTCTCAAGGTAGTTTCTCAAAGAAGTTTCTCAAGGAAGCTTCTCAAGGAGGTGAGCTTAGTTATTAGAAGGGTGTGTGTAGCTAAGCTTTAGCTTCTCAAGGAAGTTTCTCAAGGAAGCTTTTCAAGGAAGCTTCTCAAGGAAGCTTTTCAAGGAAACTTCTCAAGGAAGCTTTTCAAGGAAGCTACCTAGGCTATAAATAGAAGCATGTGTAACACTTATTGTAACTTTGATGAATGAGAGTCTTGTGAGACACAGCTCAAAGTTCAACTTCTCTCCCCCTTTTCCTCCTTCAATCTCGTGCTCCCCCCTCTCTCTTTCTTTTCCTCCATTGAAGCATCATCTCCAAGCTTCTTATCCAAGGCACATTTTTGGTGGCAAAGCTCCTTCTTCCATAGCTTATTCCCTAGTGGATGGCGCCTCCTCTCACCTCTTTTCCTTTATCTTCCGCTGCATCTCCATGGTGGAAAATCACCATTGAAGGACCTCATTGAAGCTCAAAGATTCAGCCACCTCTTCTCCTTTATCTTCCGCTGCATCTCCATGGTGGAAAATCACCATTGAAAGACCTCATTGAAGTTCAAAGATCCAGCGACCTCTTCTCCTTTATCTTCCACTGCATCTCAGAGTTGTCAATTGCTGAGGAGTGAATTTTTCTAGCCACTATCTTGTAGTCAATCTCAAAAACTACTTGATCCAGGCCAAGCAATTCTACAAACTCCATGGCAGCTAGCAAACCCTACGCCTCCCCCTCACTAACCCACATGCACAGCTCCCTCCACAATGTCCTAGCCATGACAATTACTCCTCTAGCATAGCGGATGCACATCCCAACTCCTGTACAGTTGCTCTGAGCAAAAAAGCCAACATCTACATTGCACTTAACAAATCCATCCTCAGGAGTTATTGAGCCTTAGGTCTAATTTAGGATTATTTGTAGGAGTTATAAATAGACTCTTTAAACATTGTGTCTCTCTTGGTTCTTGTGTGAAACCTTAGGTTCTTATCAAAGAATTCTATTCTTTGTGGCGAATCATCCTCAACTTATCAATCTTTCAAGATTGTGGCGTTGTTCTTTCCATCTTCTTCTCTAATTCCGCTTTATCCTTTTATTTTCCCCAATCTCATAGAGCCCTAAATTGGTTCCTCAGCTTGTTGATGCTAAAAATTGGATCTGCAAATCAAGGTTCCATCAATTGATATCAGAGCTTTGGTTCTTGAAATAAGGTGTTATCTATCCTTTGTGTTTTCTGTTTCATGTGTGTTTCCTCCTTTATTTGTTTTGTCAATTTTTTTGTTTAACTCTATATTATTATTTTATCTTCCTTTGTTTTATTTCTTTGAGTCTATCTTTCTTTTTTGAACTATATCTAGTATCAATATCTTTTTATCTTTTTTTTATAAATATAGTAATAAAATTCGTGCAAAAAAGGAAAGAAAGAAGTAAAAAAAAAGAAAGAAATCCAGTTTTCAGATTTGGAGGCAAAGTTCTGTTACAATCTAGATTTGGATTTTCTCAATCACATATTTACATTCAAATTTGAATTGTGTGCCAAAAAAAAGCGTAGAGTTAAAAAATAACAACAGAAAACGCAAAAAATAAAAAAAAAATCTGCATTCAGAGTCTTTCTTGTTTTTACATACTTCTATTTTAAAAAAAAAATGTGTCTTGTTGGTTATTTGCATATAGTATAGTTCAATTTTTGGACAATCCTTTTCTTTATTCTGGAGTCTTTTAGTTTGTCTTCCTTGACATTCCTTTTGAGTATTCCTTTCATTTTTTTGCTTGTCTTTAAAATTCCCTAGTTTTGTCTTAGAGTATTTCTTTTCTTGGCTTCTTGAGTTGAGTTTTGATTTGTGACATATTTCACATTGAACACTTCTTGATTTTGAGCTTGAAAGTTCTACATAAGAATTAAAAAGAAGCAAGAGTGGTAAAAGGAAAAAGTGCATACTATAAAAGAAAAAGCCGTGAAACAGTGATACACGAGTGAACTTGAGTGAAACACTAAGTTAAGTGGTGAGGTCCTATTCTATTTTTTTTTACTTGTGCACTAACTTTTCTTGTAGGTATGGCTTCTACAAGTGGAGATGCTACTCCACTATCTCCAAAAAACGCAAGGTCATGGAGGAGATGATTAAACTTGGTGAGCAAATGAGAAGAATGAGTTATGAAGATGAAGAAAGGATAGAGAGAATGAGGAGAGTTTGGGAAGAATACACAGGAGTAGTGAAGCTTTAAGTGTGAGGATTGAAAATATAGAGCGAAGAAGAGAGGACAAATCATCTAAGTCTTCTCATGGAGAAGATGAGGGGTATGAAAAAGATGAGGAAGGAAGGAGGAATGAGAGGTATAGGGAGAGAAGAAATCACAGAAGATAAGGAGGTAGACAAAGAGAGGAAGGGATTGAGGGAGTGAAGGTGAACATCCCTACTTTTAAAGGGACTTATGATCCAAAAGTGTATCTTGAGTGGGAGATGAAGGTTGAGCAAGTCTTTGCTTGCTACAACTATAATGAAGAGAAAAAGATCAAATTAGCCTCCCTGGAGTTTGAGGGATATGCCTTAGTATGGTGGAATTAAGTGAGGAGTGATGTTGAGAGGATGAGAAGACCTTTAATTAATACTTGGCAAGACATAAAAAGAGTTTTGAGAGAGAGATTTGTGCCTTCC
Source organism: Glycine max (assembly GCF_000004515.6). Taxonomy (NCBI): domain Eukaryota; kingdom Viridiplantae; phylum Streptophyta; class Magnoliopsida; order Fabales; family Fabaceae; genus Glycine; species Glycine max. Next base: position 14,683,502 of record NC_038241.2, on the reverse strand, counting down.
TATTATGGGGGAGACCTTCACAACAAGCTCCAAAGACTAATTCAAGGAAATAGGAGTGTGAATGAGTATTACGAAGAGATGGAGGTTTCCTTGATCAGGGCTCAAATTGAGGAGTCTCAAGAGGCCACCATGGTAAGGTTTTTGCATGGTCTCAATAGGGAGATCCAAGACATTATAGAGTTGCACCACTATGCCTCTTTGGAGGATCTCATTCATCAAGCTATCAAGTTGGAGCAGCAATTAAAGAGGAAGTAAGCATACAAGTAGTCCCCCTATAGGTCTTCAACTTGGAAAGATAAGGAGACATTCAAGAAGGAGGGCAGATCTTCATTCAAATCTCATGAAAAAGGTGTTGCCCTTGGTAAAAATAATTCTAACCCTACTCCTATTTCTTCAAAGGCGAGTTCTATTAAATGTTTTAAGTGTTTGGGAAAGGGTCATATTGCCTCCCAATGTCCTAACAAAAGGACTATGGTTGTGCTGGGTAATGGGGATATCACTAGTGCATTTTCTTCTAGCTCTTCTAGTTCTTCTAGTGAGAGTGAAAGTGAATGTGATGTACAATCCCTGGAAGGTGATCTTTTGATGGTTAGGAGGTTAATGTGGAGTGTGTGTAAGGATAGATATGAAAATCAAAGGGAGAATATTTTTCATACTAGGTGCATGGTCATGGGGAAAATATGCTCTCTGATTATTGATGGGGGTAGTTGCACTAATGTTGCTAGCCAAAGATTGATTGAAAAACTTGCTTTGAAAACTTCCTCTCACCCTAGGCCTTACAAACTACAATGGTTGAGTGAGAATGGGAAGCTAGTTGTAGATAGACAAGTTTCGATATGCTTCTCCATCGGAAAATATGTTGATGAGATACTGTTTGATGTAGTCCCTATGGCGGCTACCATCTCTACTTGGAAGGCCTTGGTAGTATGATAGGGATGTTGTCCACAATGGTGTCACAAACAAATTTTCATTTGTACATAAAGGTCAAAAGGTTACCCTTAAACCTTTGTCTCTAAGTGAGGTTTGTGAGGATCAAATAAAAATGAGAGTGAAAATAGAACAAGAGAGAATAGAAGAGAAAAACAAAATTGATGAAAAGAGAGAGAAACATGAAAGGAGAGAAAAGAAAGAAAAGAGTGGAGATAAAAAAGAGTGAAACTGAAGAAAAAAAAGATGAAAATCAAGAGAGAAAAATGCAGAGCTTGTTCATGAGAGAAAAGACATGAAGAGAGTTATGTTAGCTAGGCAACCTATGTATTTACTAATGCCTCATGATTATTGTTTGTCTTCTATTGCTAGTTCTTTGCCTATAGGTGTGGAAGAATTATTGAAGGAGTTTGGAGATGTCTTTCCTAAAGACACCCCTCATAGGTTACCTCCTTTGAGAGGGATAGAACACCAAATTGATCTATTCCGGGAGTGTCCTTACCAAATAAACCAGCATATAGAAGCATTCCGAAAGAGACAAAAGAGATCCAAAGGCAAGTGGAGAGCTTGATGGAAAAAGGTTGGGTGAAAGAAAGCTTGAGTCCATATGCTATGCCCATTATCTTGGTGCCAAAGAAGGATGGAACTTGGAGAATGTGCACAGATTGTAGAGCCATCAACAACATCACTGTAAGGTATAGACATCTTATCCCTAGACTTGATGACATGTTAGATGAGTTGCATGGTTCTAGTTATTTCTCCTAAATTGATTTGAAAAGTGGTTACCATCAAATTAGAATTAGAGAAGCCAACTTCTATGTGGACACAAATGATAAGAACGACATAAGTCTAATACCCATTGCTCAAAATGTTGTTGTGGTTGTTCACCAACAACCTTAACCAAATCATTTTTTGATGATGAATCATTTTGAACCACAACATCAACATAATCTTTCTTTGCTTTCTTTAGACAATATTTCTCCTAATGACCAGGTTCTTTGCAATAATTATAGATGCCATTTGGATCAACCTTGTTGTTCTTACTACATTTACCTTTCTTCTTCTTCTATCATTTAGTAGAATTAGTCATTGATAATCTAGACGTAGAGGCTTCATCACCATTGCTAGATGCTTTTAGTCGAAGCCCTATGGAATAGAGATTGGACTTGACTTCTTCAAATGTAATGGAGTCCTTGCCAACACTAACAGAACTCACAAAATTCTCATAGGAAGGAGGGAGAGAGGCTAACTAAATCATTTGAAGTGACTAAAATACCACAAGAAGGGGGGTTGAATTGGGGTTTTGAAAACTTTTAAGCTTCCTTTTTAAACAAAAAGGTTTCTAATGATAGTTCAAAATGAAGAATCGTTTTGAGCTCAGAATAGAAATTCAAGTTGCTAAGAATGAAAATGCAAAATTCATCTGGGAAAAGTTCTTTTTGCAGTTTAAAGCTTTTTGTTTTAAAGATAGTGTTTAACTTAAAGCCTTTTGATAAAAAAAAAGTTCACTTTAGTTGTTAAGATGAAAGGTTAAAAAATTTAATGTCATGATTAAAAGTAGTTTTCCAGATTTATGAAAAACAAAGTCAAGAGGGATTCCACTCAGGAATTTAATCTCACACATCTATCTAAGATTATTATAAGCTTTGTAAGCACAAATCAGAAGTAGGTCGCTCTAACAGAGAGGGCTGAAGCTGAAACACAAATTTCTCACTCAAAGATCTTGCATATAGTGGTTGTTCAGTGACATCTAAGGGTTTTTTAAAACAATTTTTCAAATAAGCACTTGGTGTAAAATGATGTTAGAAAAAGATAATATGAATACTTAATAAAATAATATGGAGAGAAGTATAACAACTTGGATTATATCGGTTCGCTCAACTTGACCTACGTCTAGTTCTCCTTTACTCACTGGTAAAGGGTTCCACTAATCAATAACTAATTACATATAAGTATTCTAATCCGCAACTCCTGAATTTACAAGTATTCTTAACACCACTTATAGAATCTTCCTAGACTCTCCCTGAATCTAAGAACCCAAGTATTTTGAACACTAAGTCACTCCTGTCACAAACGAATGCTTGATTGGATACAAATATTCTTAACAATTAAGGACAAATACAAACTTTTTTTCTTTGCAAAGGATAATAACAATGTAAAACTTGTTGTGTGAATAACAGAGTTTCTCTTTGAATATTTCTCTCTCTCTTGTTTTTTCTCGTCTTTTCTTGTCCTTTGCTTCATTGAGGGAGACATCCTTTTATATACTTTAGTGAGATGTCTGTCGCAAAATTTGTGTCGTTATCTTGATTGGATTGTTGTCTCACATAGAGTTATTGGTCGATGTATCAAGCTCTGAATGGCAAGGATTTATATGAAGTACAAACAGCACCATGTACTTTTTGTCCGCTCTGAAAGCGACCTTCAAGATAATATTCCATGGAAGCCTTCTATTCTCTTCTATATTGTCTTTTTCTTAAATTCAAATGTAAGAAAAGAAAATAGAATGTGAATAAAAAAGTACATGAGCACTTTCCTTTTTTGTGATATAGTCTTTGAGACTGAACGCACAAGTTTACCTTATGACAATGTGTTATATTGTTATACACAAGAGTGGATGCTTACTGAATATATTATGTTGGATGCTAGCTTAAAATAAAGCATACTTTCTATAAATATAGACTATATTCCTTTAACATAATAATCTTTTCCACTTGTCAAAAATTCATTAGAATATCAATAATTTATACTTATGTTATACATCAAAATCTCGGTTAGATGAGATGCATGGTCGTCCAGACCTAACATTACAACTGTTATGAAGTGACAACTAACATAACCATTATGAGGAACCTTTCTGATGGACATTTTGAAGAACCATCAGAATAACTATTCTGATGTTTACTGAGAATGAATTCATACTTGATGAATTCCTTTGATGAAGTTTAGATTGATCTTCTATTATGAGGTAGCACAACTTCATCACTCTTAACACTTCTTCACAACTTCAAGCATTCTGAAGTTGATTACTTCAGAAAGACTTAATAGAAGTTTAGTTATTGGTGTGTTAGTACTTCTCATCAGTGCTTCTTATAGACAACTTTATCATTCAAATATCTTGCATCTTCTTATGCAGTTAGTTCTTACTTTCTAATGTGCCTCTAGTGATTGTAGCAGCATGTGGAAAGTGAAGAAATGACAAAATTTAGTATTCTGATATTGTCCAAGTGATGCATTTTGAGTCTTTCTGAATCATTCTGATGTTCAAAAACTTAGAGTCAAGCTCTTCATCATTTTGATGTAGACTTTGCATAACTTCATTCTGAATTAGGATGCTCTTCATGTAGCCTTTGATGAGTCTTCTATTTAAGGCCTTGATGTTCAGTATCTTTCTAGGAACTAAGTACTTAGAGGGAAGCAAACTTCGTCATTCTAATGGGCTTCAAGAATTCTTCTATGTTCTTAATTCTAATAGTTGTTCTTTGAACCTTTCTGAGCACCTCAGAATGAAAGAACATATCTTCTTCTTAAAGAAATAAACATTGAAACACTCAAGCAGAATGTTAGTCATCACTTAAACCCATCACCCTTTCAATTTGCATTGCTAATGGTTTGTCATAATTAAAGCTAGGGGAGTGGATTGAATAATCTCCTTTTTTTTATGATGACAAACCCTTGGGAGCAAATTCAAAAGGTGATAGTATCATTTTGAGATTTTTAGTTTTTAGCTCCGAATGGGAGTATGCATCAGTTCTATTTCATTTTATTAAAGGGAGGCTCCCCCTCAATTCATGCATTATAAGTTATAACAGTTAAATCACAACATAATGCAAAAGTGAAACAAATAGAAAATTGGAAGGATAATCATTCGATACCAAGATCAGTTTCATTAATAAGTTGGGATCATTACAAAATACATAAAAAGGATATAAATAAAACATAATATGATCCTACAAAAACTGATCCCATTTCCTACTTAATCTCTCCTAACTTTCCCCCCTTTGTCATCAAGCAAAAAGTAGAAGGAAGGAATAAAGATGACAAATCATTCAGGCTTGGTAGGAGATAAGTTTTTTGATGAGGAAGATGAGGACCATGGTGGTAGATCTTAGAGGTGGTGGTGGCTTATGTTGCATAACTGCATCTTTAAGAATCAAGGCAGGTTTTGCCTTGTCTGAAATCCACTCCTCAAGTTTGAGGAATCTCTCAAAGAACTCATTCATGGTCCTCTAAAGTTGATCAATGTTGCTAAACAACAACTTTTGGTTAGAATGAATCTTCCTGACTTGTTTCTACAAAGAAGTCAGTCTGGATTCTATTGACCTAGAAAAAGGTTTAGCAACAACAATAGGTGGAGTTGGAATGTGAACATGGGGAACATCCTCCTGAACCCTATAAGGTTTTGCAGAAATTGACTTTGTAGGAACTGGAGGGAAATGGATAAAGAATGTAGAAGGTTCACCTAGAATAAGGCCTAAGCCATAAGCAATCTTGATTGAGGTGTCAAAAAGGGGAGAGCTGAAGAGATTCCCAAGATTTTCAGTGATGAAAACTAAATCCTTCATAGACCCAATAGGGGTCCTCTCACCAACCTCTACTTTTGGTGCATTATGAACAATATCCACGACCTTACACTCGTGTTTCAAACACGTTTAACACATTGCGCTACAATTTAACACTTTAGGTTCATAACTAGGAATCCTACACTTTCCCTTTAACACTGCGCATAAACATTTTTCTCAAGGTAAACATTGGTTGGGTTATTGTATAATTCACAACTCACAACACAAGTATTTTCACATCAAGTGTTAACTACACACTTATTCACAACTAAATCTCATGTTCACAATTTCACATCTCATAATGTCACAATCCACCATCACATGTTTACTGTTGGACAAGTGGCCTCAGATATCTTAAGAAGGGGGGGGGGGTTGAATTAAGATATTACAAACTATTTCCCCAATTAAAATTCTATTTCACTTTCTATTCAAGTTACAAATTCCCTTAATAATGAAATTCTTAAATATTAATTCAAATAGAACAATCTGAATATAAATATAAAACAATATTAAATAAAAGAGTTTAAGGGAAGAGAAAGTGCAAACTTAGATTTATACTGGTTCGACCACACCCTTGTGCCTACGTCCAGTCCCCAAGCAACCCGCTTGAGAGTTCCACTATCTTGTAAAATCCTTTTACAAGTTCTAAATACACAAGGACAATCCTTCCTTTGTGTTTAGAATTCTTTTACAACAAGAGACCCTCGGTCTCTTAATCCCTTAGAGAATTAGAAAGAGAAGAAGAATGAATCTCTCTTGAAAGAGATAGATTTTACAATCTGAGCACTCAAATGATTCCTTAATGAATTGCAATTGAATTGACCAAGGAATTCTTAAGAGGATAAAATGATTTTGCTCTTTGAGAGAATAAACACTTGTTGTTCTGAAAAACTCTGAGCAAATTTGTGTTCTAAGTCACATATATATAGACCATTGGTGGTCATGTAAAAAACCTTTTGAGAAGTTGTGACTCTTAGAAACATTTTTCTGAAAATCTTGTCAGGTAATCGATTATAGGATTTGTGTAATCGATTACAGCTTTTAAAATTTGAATTAAAACGTTTATTAACTGCTGGTAATCGATTACCAATATTATTGAATCGATTACACAGTCTAAAATTTGAATTCAAATATTTAGTAGCTGTTGTAAAGCATTTTTGGCCACTGGTAATCGATTACTTGGTCAAACCTTTTGCTATATCAATTAGGAATTCCCTTCCTAAAATACTAGTGATCATCTTGATGTTGTGGCTTGTAATCTTGAATCATTGTCTTGAATTTAAACTTGAAAAGCCCATTTGCATCATTTGCATCAAATCATCATGATCATCATCAAAACATCAAAGGCATTTGCTTCTACAATCTCCCCCTTTTTAATGATGACAATATAAGTCCTAAAATCAAGATTCAAGCAAGCAATGTATATATATAAAATTTGCATTCACTCCCCTATGTTTGGGAATTGATGATCACTTGATTTCTAAGCCTTTTCTAAGCCTTTCTACACCCCATTTTTCTCCCCCTTTGGTAACATCAAAAAGCCAAAGAACTTGGGAATCAAACCAGATATAAAATGAAGTGGAAATAGATCAATATCAAGGTATAAGGCATAACCAATCAAACTCACAAAGAAGACATAACCAAACCAGAATCCAAACAGTTTAAAATCCAAACCACATAGTATCAAAACACAAAAGTCTGAAATCCAAATACTACAAGATAAATAAAGTACTGAACATAATAATCTAAGTAGCATAGCCAAAATACACGGCTTATAAGAGACATAAAATTAGAAACTAAATTCTAAGAAGGTGGAGGTGGTGGTGGAAGATCGAAACTCTGACGAATGTAACCCACATCCTCTTCAAGCTGTGTGAGGCGAATATCCATGCCAGCAAAATGTGTATCCAATGAGTCAAAACGTTCACCAACATAAGAACGAAGACCTTGTAATTCGGTAAGGACTTCATTCATGAGTGCTGAATCATCTCGCTGAGGAGGAGGTGAAGGAGTACGCTCATCTTGAGGAGGGAGTGCATCTTTCTTCAGCCATTGACCATTTCGATCCTTACAGTATCCAAAGGAAGTCACTGCACCAGCACCAATTGCAAAGGAACACTTGACTTGAACAAATGGTTCATCATCAAGTGGAATTTGAAAATGACGCAGAAACAAAGTTATCAATTGTGGGTAAGGGAGAGGTGCATTGGGCCGTAATGCCTTATGCATTCGGTACCGAACCAAGTGGGCCCAGTCGATCTGACGACCGGTAAGAAAAACCCACATCAGAATCAAATCCTCCTCAGAGGCTTGTGCTAAATTTGAAGACCGGGGAAGCAAAATTCTCACAATTATATAGTGCATGATGCGATTATCAAAAGTTAATGATCCGGCCAGCAATCTACCGGTCATTTCAGCCTGGTCATTGCAGACCATATGACGAGCATCATGACTAGAATAATCAAATTTCCAGTCATCAACAATGGTTCCCTCAAAAGGTGCACCTTGACTGGGTAAATGAGTTAAAGAAAAGAATAATGACTGATCAATGATCATAGGAATACCATGCACCTCAGAGGAAATAATGTCATCCTGAATTTTCAAATTGCAGTAGAAGACCTTTACAAGTTCAGGATAATGTGGCAATTTTAATGACATGAAATCAACAAGGCTAGAATTTTGAAACACTTGATAGCAATCAAAGGTTTCATCATTAAAGAAATCTACGTCTAGGTACTTAGGGTCTAAGATGATCCTAGAAGAAAATTGAGAAAGGTACCGTAGATGCTGATCATCGGATGAAAACAATGTGGATGATCTTGGAGATGACAGAGAGGGATGAATAGGTGTTGTGGGTGCTTCGGATGGTCCGTGGCGGCGATGGGCAGCAGCAGTGGCGGTGGAGGATGATCCCTTTCTCTTCTTCGATGGCTCTGCCATTTGATGAAGTTTTAGTGGATTTTAATCGGTGGAAGTGAAAGAGGAGTGAAAAAGAGGAAGATTGGGCTTTACGGGACGTGATTTGGTGAAGATTTGAGTAAGATACGAAGGTTGGAAGATTTAGGGATGGAGGAGGCGTGAGGGGAGGCCTTGGCTGCGCAGCAACACTGATTTCGTGAGTATTTATAGACGAGGATGAGTTGTAATCGATTACAAGGCTTGGTAATCGATTACAGGAGTAATAAGCCTTCTGGTAATCGATTACTGGATGTTGTAATCGATTACAGGCTTCCTGTTCTTGTGTAATCGATTACACTGGATGATAATCGATTACCAGAGCATAAAATAGGCTAGTTTCTTAAAAAAATATCTATGTCTATGCTAAATACATCTAATATGATTAATCATCACTAATAATGCACTTAATTCAATCATTCAACTATAAAACACACAGGAATACATAAATTCTATCATAATAAGAATTTAAATAAAATCAATCAAAGTAACATATAAACAATCATTCATAAGAGTAAATTAATCAATCAATCCTTATTTTTCTAAATCACTAACATCTAAGAGGCCTAATTCCCTTCTAATAGACAAGAATGCTTCTTTGGGGAGAGGTTTTGTGAAAATATCAGCAAGTTGATTCTTAGTATCAACAAACTCTAATACACAATCTCCCTTTAGGACATGATCTCTAAGAAAATGGTGCCTAATTTCTATATGTTTAGTTCTAGAGTGTTGAATTGGATTCTTGGAGAGATTAATTGCACTTGTATTATCACATCTAATAGGTATATGGTCAAGAAGAATTCCATAATCAGAAAGTTGTTGCTTCATCCATAAGATTTGTGCACAACAACTGCCGGCAGAAATATATTCCGCTTCTGCAGTGGATAAAGCAACACTATTTTGTTTCTTACTGTGCCAAGAAACTAGAGCAGATCCAATGAATTGACAAGTTCCACTAGTGCTCTTTCTATCTGTTTTAGAACCGGCAAAGTCTGAATCAGAATATCCAATTAAGGTGCATGTAGAATTTCTAGGATACCATAAACCTATGTTTGTAGTGCCTACCAAATATCTAATGATTCTTTTAACAACACTAAGATGTGATTGTTTAGGATTTGATTGAAATCTAGCACACATACACACACTAAACATTATATCAGGCCTACTAGCAGATAAATAAAGAAGTGATCCAATCATACCTTGATATTGCTTAACATCTATTGACTGATCGGTTTCATCTTTATCTAGATAGCAAGTAGTGCTCATTGGTGTAGCCATGTGCTTAGCATTTTCCATGTCGAATTTGTGGATTAACTCTTTGCAATACTTGGATTGATTGACAAAGATACCATCCTTAGTTTGTTTAATTTGTAATCCAAGAAAGAAGTTAAGTTCTCCCATCATCGACATTTCACACTCACTTTGCATGTCATGGGAGAATTCCTTGCACAACAATTCGTTAGTGGATCCAAAAATAATGTCATCAACATAAATTTGAACTAATAAAATATCATGTGATTTTCTCTTTATAAAAAGAGTAGTATCCACTTTTCCTCTAGAAAAGTCCTTTTCTAAAAGGAACTTACTTAGACGCTCATACCAAGCCCTAGGGGCTTGTTTCAAGCCATATAAAGCCTTTTTCAATTTATAAACATGATTTGGTTTATCTAATATTTCAAAACCTGGTGGTTGTTCAACATATACTTCTTCTTGAATTAAGCCATTCAGAAAAGCACTTTTAACATCCATTTGATAAAGCTTAAAATTCATTATGGATGCATATGCTAAGAGCATTCTAATGGCTTCTAATATAGCAACTGGAGCATATGTTTCCTCATAATCTATACCTTCTTCTTGATTATATCCTTTTGCAACTAATCTATCCTTATTTCTAATGATTATTCCATGTTCATCTAACTTATTTCTAAATACCCATTTTGTTCCTATGATGGGATAATTTTTAGGTTTCTCTACAAGTTCCCACACATTGTTTCTTTCAAATTGATTCAGTTCTTCTTGCATGGCAATAATCCAGTTATCATCTACTATGGCTTCTTTTATATTTTTAGGTTCAATCATAGATACAAAAGCCATATTATTGCATAAATCTTTAAGAGAATGTCTAGTTGTTACCCCTTTTGAGATATCACCAATAATGTTGTCAAGGGGATGATCTTTTGAAGCTTTCCATTCTTTTGGAAGTTCATCATTGGATTTGACTTCTTCTGGAGGATCTTCATTGCTTCCTTTACCTTTTCCTTTAGAATCTTGTCCATGAATATACATTTGTTCTAAAGATTCTGCAATATCATCTAGCATATTCTTTCTTGAAAAGATAGCATTAGATTCATCAAAGGTAACATGAATGGATTCCTCAATATTCATAGTTCTTTTATTATATATCCTATATGCTTTGCTTTGTAATGAATATCCAAGAAAGATGCCTTCATCAGATTTTGCATCAAATTTTCCTAGATTATCTTTACCATTATTAAGCACAAAGCATTTGCAACCAAAAACATGTAGATGTGAAATGTTGGGTTTTCTACCATTATATAACTCATATGGGGTTTTCTTTAAAATGGGTCTTATTAAGGCCCTATTCATGATGTAACATGCAGTATTGTCCGCTTCAGCCCAAAAATATTTTGGAAGAAAAGTATCATTTAATAAAGTTCTAGCAATTTCTTCCAATGACCTATTTTTCCTCTCAACAACTCCATTTTGTTGAGGGGTTCTAGGTGCAGAAAAATTGTGTTCAATACCATGTTCTTCACAAAATGATTCAAAATCTTTGTTTTCAAACTCACCCCCATGATCACTTCTAATGGATGCAATCTTAAGATTTTTCTTGTTTTGTATAACTTTAGCAAGTTTTCTAAATGCTTGGAATGCATCACTTTTATGAGTAATAAATAATGTCCAAGTATATCTAGAGAAATCATCAACTATAACAAGGGCATAGTAATTTCCTCCAAAACTCATGGTTCTAGAAGGACCAAATAAATCCATATGCAATAATTGTAAGGGTTGAGTGGTTGAAACAATATTTTTAGGTTTGAATGAGACTCTAGTTTGTTTGCCCTTTTGACATGCATCACATAGTTTATCTTTTTCAAATTTCAATTTAGGCAAACCAACTACTAAATCTTTTGAAATTAATTTGTTTAAGTGATCCATGTTTATGTGAGCAATTCTTTTATGCCATAACCATGGATCATCATCTTTGCTAAGAAAACAATGATTGTTATCTAGTTTTAGGCTTAAGTCTATCATGTATACATTGTTGACTCTATGTCCTACATGCTTTATATTAATGTTATGCTTATGTTCTATAAGACATTTTTGAGAATCAAATGATACTAGATAGCCTTTGTCACATAATTGACTAACACTAAGCAGGCTGTGCTTAAGACCTTCAACAAGTAGAACATTTTCAATGGAGTTTGAAGAATTTGTACCTATTTTACCAACTCCAAGGACTCTACCTTTGTTGTTGTCACCATATGTTACATGCCCGCTTTTCTTTGGAGAGATATGTGTAATCTTTGATGCATCTCCAGTCATATGTTTTGAGCATCCGCTATCTATGTACCACTCCTTCCTCAAAGACACCTACATAATCAAGTTTTTGACTTAGGTACCCAAACTTTATTGGGTCCTTGTGTGTTAGTGTAAACTGAGGATCCTTTTGGGACCCATATCATTTTAATGTTACTATAGTTTTTCTTAAAGTAGCAAGTAGATATGCCATGCCCTTTTCTTCCATAGTAAAAACATGTGATAGAACTAGAATTATATTTTTGTGTGGAAGTAGAGAAGTTTTTATGAAATTTTTGTTGTTTTTCAGATTTATATCCTAGTCCAGCCTTATTGGAGACATATCTTTGTTTTCCTAATATGACATCTAAATTATTTTTACTATAAGAAAATTTTGCAAGTGAGTTTTTCAACTCTTTAATTTCTTTTTCATATTTTTCACAACAACTACAAGAATCTGACATTTTCTTGTCAGAAATAGTAGAGATATGAACTTTTTCATTTGATTTAGAAATTGAGACTTCATTTCTAAGATGATCTAATTCTTTGTTTAATTTAGAAATTTCATTTTCTAAATTTGAAATTGTTTTCTTAGAAGATGAAACTAACTTTGCAAGTTTAATTGACTCTTTATGCAGATCAGCAAATGCATCTTGCAATTCATCAAAAGAAATAGATAAGTTATTTGAAGATGTTACCTCTTCATCACTTTCATAACTTTTAGCCATAAGGCAGAGGTTTATCTCTTCATTTTTTGAATCTTCAGAAGATTCCATATCGTTTTCATCCCATGTGATGTATGCTTTCTTCAATTTCTTTTCACTAAGATTTTTCTTTTCAGACTTCTCCATCTTTTTCTTGAAGATGGGACAATCAACCCTCAGATATCCAGGTTGATTGCACTCAAAGCATTTTAGAGTAGAGGATGAAGTTTCTGTCCTTCTTTTAGATTTAAAATTGGGTCGCCTTTGATTTCCTCTTACTTTAAGAAACTTGTTGAATCTTTTTACAAAAAGGCTTAGATCATCATCTTCATCTAGATCATTTTCCTTATCACTTTCTTCTTGGATTGAAGATGAGGCTTTAAGAGCAATTCCTTTCTTTTTCTTGTCATTTTCTTCATGTTGGCGTAATCTCAATAATCCCATCTCGTGTTCCTATAACTTTCCAAATAGAGTGGCAAGAGACATGTTAGATAAATCTCTTGATTCAGTAATGGCTGTTACTTTAGGTTCCCATTCTCTACTTAAACATCTTAACACTTTGTTTATGAGATCCTCATTTTGAAATTCTTTACCTAAGGCTGCAAGATGATTTACTATATGTGTAAATCTCTTTTGCATGTCTTGAATGCTTTCATTTGCATCCATCCTAAAAAGTTCATACTCATGGGTTAGTGTGTTTATCCTAGATCTTTTAACATCTGTAGTTCCTTCATGTGTTAATTGTAGAGTGTCCCACATTTCCTCAGCACTCTTACAATTTGAAACCCTGAAATATTCATCCATTCCCAGGGCAGATGTTATTATGTTTTTGGCTTTTAAATTGTATTGTACTCATCTTTTATCCTCTTCAGACCATCTATCTCTAGGTTTTCTATTGTTATGCTTTCACTTGATGTGCTACCATCTATTGTAATTCTTTCTATTGTGGTGGGTGTATATGGCCCTATTTCTATGGCTTCCCAAATACTTAAGTCTATTGCCTCAATAAAAATTTGCATTCGGGTTTTCCAATAGTGGTAACCCTCTCCATTAAAGATTGGAGGTCTATTGATAGAATTTCCTTCTGGAAATAAGGAGTTTGCTGAGGCCATTTTTCTTGAAGCTTCTAAACTTTATACAAGAATGAAGTTCTGATACCACTTGTTGGACAAGTGGCCTCAGATATCTTAAGAAGGGGGGGGGGGGGTTGAATTAAGATATTACAAACTATTTCCCCAATTAAAATTCTATTTCACTTTCTATTCAAGTTACAAATTCCCTTAATAATGAACTTCTTAAATATTAATTCAAATAGAACAATCTGAATATAAATATAAAACAATAATAAATAAAAGAGTTTAAGGGAAGAGAAAGTGCAAACTCAGATTTATACTGGTTCGGCCACACCCTTGTGCCTACGTCCAGTCCCCAAGCAACCCGCTTGAGAGTTCCACTATCTTGTAAAATCCTTTTACAAGTTCTAAACACACAAGGACAATCCTTCCTTTGTGTTTAGAATTCTTTTACAACAAGAGACCCTCGGTCTCTTAATCCCTTAGAGAATTAGAAAGAGAAGAAGAATGAATCTCTCTTGAAAGAGATAGATTTTACAATCTGAGCACTCAAATGATTCCTTAATGAATTGCAATTGAATTGGCCAAGGAATTCATAAGAGGATAAAATGATTTTGCTCTTTGAGAGAATAAACACTTGTTGTTCTGAAAAACTCTGAGCAAATTCGTGTTCTAAGTCACATATATATAGACCATTGGTGGTCATGTAAAAAACCTTTTGAGAAGTTATGACTCTTAGAAACATTTTTCTGAAAATCTTGTCTGGTAATCAATTACAGGATTTGTGTAATCGATTACAACTTTTAAAATTTGAATTAAAATGTTTATTAACTGCTGGTAATCGATTACCAATATTGTGTGATCGATTACACAGTCTAAAATTTGAATTCAAATATTTAGTAGCTGTTGTAAAGCAGTTTTGGCCACTGGTAATCGATTACATCCTCTGGTAATCGATTACCAGAGAGTAAATCTCTTGAAAAACACTTTTTAACTTAAATTACTTGGCCAAACCTTTTGCTATATCAATTAGGAATTCCCGTCCTAAAATACTAGTGATCATCTTGATGTTGTGGCTTGTAATCTTGAATCATTGTCTTGAATTTAAACTTGAAAAGCCCATTTGCATCATTTGCATCAAATCATCATGATCATCATCAAAACATCAAAGGCATTTGCTTCTACATTTACGTGTATCTCACAAATTAATACATGTTCAACTTTGCACTTATACTTAATATCAATGTCAATATTATATTTTCAAAGCAACATGTTATCCCACAATTCATCACATATTTAATTTATCACTTATACACAATTTCAATCATAATTTCATGATCTCAATATAACTATTTATCACGTTAATCCTATAAAAAACACAAACAAATTATACAAAAATATTTCTCAATCCACGGGGAGTAAAAACCCTCAAACAATTTCACATAATCATACAGGAAGAATTTCAATACAATAAACATCCCAAAATAAATCCCAATTTGATCCCTTAAGAATTCCTACACATGTTCATTCTAACTCCAATTACGATAAACTCATCCCTTACCTCTAAGCGGGCTCACGTGTATTCTGGCAGTGATAGCGACATCTCTAATGGCTCCCTGACATTCCTCAAGCTTTTCATCTGGTTGCTCTGATAAGGTTTCCAAACGTTAGCGAGAAGGAGAAAAGATTGAAGCCTTCATTCCACTGTCCGCGTGCAATGAGTATTTCAATCTCCCCAGACATCATTTTGCAAATCTCAACGGTTAAGACATGTGGAAATGAATTGCAAACCTGGTGTCCAAATTTCACAATGATCCAACGGTTAACAAGTTCAGGATCATAGATTTATTGGGACAGGTTTTGGGTCTCTATGGGAAAGGAGAAAGTTACGATGTGAAGCAAATTTATATCACCTCCGACATTTGTTCACTGTTTCCAATGGTGAGAACGTCCGGAAATGATATTCGAACCTGGTTCTCAAATTTCACAATGATCCAACGGTTAATGAAGCCGAGATCGGCATTTTACTGAGACATGTTTGAATTTATGCGGGAAAAATAGAGGATTTTGAAAGGAGAAGGGAAAACGAAATTGAGAGGAAGAGAAAGCGCAGAGACTATCATCAGTCTAAAAATTGACCTAACATGCCTCTATTTATAGCTAGGTACTCTCAGCCTATTATTTATCCTATTTTCTTTATTTTTATTATTTTATAAAAAGATCTCTATTTTATTTCCTATCAAATGAATAAATAAAATATCTCTTTTTTTCCCTTCAAACTATTATTTTAATTAATAACTTTATTTCTCCTTTTTTATTTAATTATAAAAAATATCTCAACATTTTCTAAAACTGTATTTATTTTTAAACAAAAACCATTTTAATTTATTTACAAAAAATGAGATGTTACAAGGAGCACCATTGGATTTGAAACAACCAAAGACTCACCAAATTTTGAGTGAAACACTTGAGAAAACAAACAAGCATTGAAGACAAATTTGAAGACCTTAATTACTTTGTTAAATTTGTTGTAATAGAACAATTGAGTGTTGAATTTTTTTCCTATTGTAATTCCTTGTATTTGGACATTCTTCAGGGGTGTATTGGGAGTCTCCAAGAGACCACCCAAACCTCTATTTGTGTGTAATAGCTTAGTGTAAACCGTGTAGACTAAGTGAAGAGCTAGTTGGGACCTCTAAAGGGTCATCCAAGTCTTCACATAGGAAACTGTCTAGCTTGCTTTAAATTTCCTTTACCTTCCATTGTCAAATCGCCTAAATAGCTTACTTTTTACCAATTAGTTTTTAAGTCAAGATGAAAGAGAGAAAATAAGAGAGGAAGAAACAAGAAAAATAATGAAAGAAATGAAAAGAGAAAAACATGCCTCCTATAGTAGTCAAGACTCTTGCAAGAGTTTAAGTGAAGAACTTAGCGACTATTATGGAGGGAGGCATAGGTCAAATACTAAACATCACTCCCAAAGAAGAGAAAAGGAAAGAAGGCCTCAAGAGGTTAACATTAGCCTCCCTTATTTCCATGGAAAAGATAATGTTGAGGCCTACCTAGATTGGGAAATGAAGGTTGAACAACTCTTTGCTTGCCATCATATTAGTGAAGAGAGAAAAGTTCCACGGGTTCAGGAGTTGTTTTTACACACAGGGAAGATATTAGCACCCCACGCATCCGTCACAAGGGATGACAACCTTTAATCAAATGTGCAAAATCATGACTTTTATTTTATTTTACTTTCCCCTTTTTTTACGCTTTTTGGTTTTTCTAATGTTTTCCTCAAATAAACGTTGGTGGCGACTTCGTGCATTTTCCTCCCTTGAAAGATGCACCTGTGAGTCTCGCGTCGCCCTCCTACCGAAGGGTAGGTTGTGACAAAGGGTATGCCCTCTATTGGTGGACTTCCCTTATTAGGGAAAGAAGGATTCATGGGGATCCTCCTGTAGAGTATTGGAATGATCTTAAGAGTGGTTGAGAGTCTGCCCACAAGGTCTGGATTGGCTCCCAAAGCTAAGGGCTGTGAGAGAGGAAGAGACTGAAGCTCTGAAAGAGAGCAAAGAGGTACAAGCCCTAAAGGCAGAGCTTGAGAAAGCCCAAGCAGTCAAGGAAAAGTTCAAGTCAACAGCCGTCAAAGTTCAAAAGGAGTATGATGAACTGAAAGACATCAACATGGCCATCGCCGAAGCCTTGGAGTGAGAAACCAAGAGAGCCCAGAAGGAAAAACACGGCTGAAACAAGTTCTGAGGAGCTTTATGGGGCAACAACAGCGAGCTTAAACTCCAAAGAGACGAAAGGGATCAGTCGTGAGTCGAAGGCATGATCTTGAAGGATGAGTTGAAGGCTTGTCTTAGGTCCAAGAAGAGTTTGTCCCAGCAGTTAAGCGAGATGGAAGGAAACATGTTGGCCATCATTGATAAGTACAAAGAAGAGCTAAACCTAGCGGTAACTCATGAGCATAGGCCAGTGGATGAGTACGCCAAGGTATCGGCAGAAAAGGAAGCAAGGGGAAGGGTGATCGATTCATTGCACAGAGAGGCAATGTTGTGGATGGATAGGTTCGCTTTCACCTTGAATGGAAGTCAAGAGCTTCCCTGACTGCTAGCTAAGGCCATAGGAATGGCGAATGTCTACACAGCCCTCGAAGAAATTCACGGGCTCCTCAACTATTGTCATCACATGATTGACCTAATGGTTCACATAATTAGGAGCCGTTAAGGCATTTGTATCGTCGCTTTGATTTTGGCTAGTTGGCCCTTTTTGTTCCTTAAATAAAATGAGGTTGATTTGATCCCTTAAAGGACCTGTGTGAATCCAATGCTTTGACAATTTACCTTTGGCATGCATTCATGTTTAAATTCCTTGTCGTATACTCACCACATTTTGTCTCTTTAGGGAGTAACACCATAACTAAGCGCGCTCCAAGGCACCCATATCGAACCCGTTCTAAATCTAGGGCTGTGGGTGACGTAGAGGAAGCACAAGAATAGATGAAAGCCGACATGTCAGCTCTGAAAGATCAAATGGCCTCCATGATGGAGGCCATGCTAGGTATGAAGAGATTAATAGAGAGTAATGCGGCCACAGCTGCCACCGCCAGCACTGCCACTGAAGCAGACCCGGTCCTTCCAAATCTAGCACATCAGCTCGGCCCGGACATGGTGGGACGAGGGAGAGACACCTTTTGGAATACCAACAGCCCGCGTTTGGGGTACACCTGAAGTGCTTACCCCTACGGACTACCCCTCAACTTTACACCACCTGCCGTACATGAGAACACGGACCATGCCGTTCCCTATACCTTTGAAGGGCAGCCTCCCCAGCCTGTAGGGGGCGCTCGTGAAGAGCCTCGGGAGCATGCCCAAGGGGACGTCAACTCATTGTAGAAGCAAAGCTTCATGGTGAATCAAAGGTGTTTTGATGATAAAAATGATGATAACAAAAGATGATGACAAAGGTGATGACAAAAAGCTCAAAGATCAATCAAAGAACAACTATAGTGAATCAAAGATCAATCAAAGAACAACTCAAGTAAATCAAGAAGAATTCAAGACTCAAGAAGAAAGTTTAGAGTCAAGAATCAAGATTCAAGGTTCAAGATCTCAAGAATCAAGATTCAAGGTTCAAGATCTCAAGAATCAAGATCAAGATTCAAGACTTAAGAGAAGGCTCAATCAAGATAAGTATGAAAAGTTTTTCTCAAAAATTGAATAGCACATGATTTTTCTCAAAACATGTTTACCAAAGAGTTTTTACTCTCTGGTAATCGATTACCAGATTGTTGTAATCGATTACCAGTAGCAAAATGGATTTGAAAAAGTTTTCAAATGAATTTACAACGTTCCAATTGATTTCAAAAAGCTGTAATCGATTACAATGTTTTGGTAATCGATTACCAGTGCCTTTGAACGTTGAAATTCAAATTCAAATGTGAAGAGTCACATCCTTTCACATAAAAACTTTGTGTAATCGATTACCAGTGATTGTTTCTGAATAAAATCAAAAGATGTAACTCTTCAAATGGTTTTTGACTTTTTCAAATTGGTTTTAAGTTTTTCTAAAAAGTTATAACTCTTCTAAATGGTTGTCTTGACTAGACATGAAGAGTCTATAAAAGCAAGGCTTTGTTTTGCATTTTCAATCAATTAATTTCATTCTTTCAATCTTGAACACTTTTTCAATCAATCTTTTACAAGCCCTAAATCTCTTTGAACTTCTTCTTCTTCTTTGTACCAAAAGCTTTCTGAAGTTTTCTGGTTTTCTAAACCTTGAAAACTTGTGCTATTCATTCTTTTCTTCTCTTCTCCCTTTGCCAAAAAGGATTCGCCAAGGACTAACCGCCTGAATTCTTTTTGTGTCTCTCTTCTCCCTTTTCCAAAAGAACAAAGGACTAACCGCCTGAATTCTTTTGTGTCTCCCTTCTCCCTTGTCAAAGAATTCAATAAGACACAGTCTGAGAATTCTTTTGATTCTTCCCTTTCCCTTATACAAAAGTGTTCAAAGGACTAACCGCCTGAGAATTCTTTTGTATCCCCATTCACAAAGTATCAAAGGTTTAACCGCCTGAGATCTTTGTCTTAACACATTTGAGGGTACATCCTTTGTGGTACAAGTAGAGGGTACATCTACTTGGGTTTGACTGAGAACAAGAGAGGGTACATCTCTTGTGGATAAGTTCTAGTGGAGGGTACATCCACTAGGTTCAAAGAGAACAAGGGAGGGTACATCCCTTGTGGATCTTTGTTTGTAAAAGGATTTTTACAAGGTCGAAAGAAATCTTAAGGACCGCAGGTCGCTTGGGGACTGGATGTAGGCACGGGTTGTTGCCGAACCAGTATAAAAACTCTTGTGTGTTTGTCTCCTTCTTCCCTACTCTTTTACTTTCCGCTGTGCATTTAATTTCCGCTTTTACTTTCTGTTAAGTTTCTCTTCTACTCCTTATTCTCTTAATAACATAAGTAAAAGCCATAGAAGAGTAAATTTTTAATTAGTAAAGGTTTAGGAATAATTAATTCAACCCCCCCTTCTTAATTATTCTGAGGCCACTCGATCCAACACTCGTACCCCCCTTTTCCTACTGAGGGACCGACACCCAATGCCTTGCCTCAGCCTAATATCGTGGGAGTCTCTCAACCCCGCCTGATGCAACCACTACTCTTCTCCGTAGGGGGGCCACCTCTGGCAGTGGAAGGAAGAGAAAAGCTCAATCTCATCAAAGAGAGACTGGGAGCTGTTGAAGGGTTCGGTGACTATCCCTTCATCGATATGACAGACTTGTGCTTGGTACCCGATGTCGTCATCCCTCCAAAGTTCAAGGTACCTGACTTTGATAGGTACAAGGGGACCACTTGCCCCAAGAATCATTTAAAGATGTACTGCTGGAAAATGGGGGCATATTCTAGAGACGAGAAGCTATTACTGCACATCTTTCAAGATAGTTTGGCCGGAGCGGTGGTCATCTGGTATACCAACTTGGAAGCATTGCGCATCCGCTTGTGGAAGGACTTGATTACTGCCTTCATTAGGAAGTATCAATATAATACTGATATGGCTCCCGATAGGACTCAATTACAAAACATGTGCAAACGGGAACACGAATCCTTCAAGGAGTAGGCCTAAAGGTGGAGGGATTTGGCGGCTCAAGTGGCACCTCCCATGGTTGAAAGGTAGATGATTACTATGATAGTAGACACTATGCCGGTGTTCTACTACGAGAAGTTGGTGGTTTATATGCCCTCTAGCTTTGCGGATTTAGTGTTCGCAGGCGAGAGGATTGAAGTGGGCTTGAAGAGAGGCAAATTTGACTATGTCTCCCTTGTCGGCACAAGCAATAGAAGGATCGGAGCAGCTGGGGCAAAAAGAAAGGAGGGGGATGCCCATGCCGTCACCTCAACACCCGCTTGGCCAAAGCCTCAGCAGGCCTCGCATGGTATTCATCAGTATGCTCAACACCACCCGAGTTTTTGGCCCGTGCTGGAAACTCTCCCAACACGGCACCCATCTATCAAAGGGCGTTTGCACCATCGCAAAGGGCCCCTACTCAGACTTTGGCTTCGGCACAACCTCGTCCCGCCGATAATGCCCATCCTGGCATGAATTCCAACGTGGGAAGAAACCCTCCGATGAAGGAGCTTCTGGAGTTTGCCCTAATCCCGATGACATATGGAGACCTGTTGCCATCACTGATCGCCAACCAATTGGCAGTGGTAACCCCTGGAAGAATTTATCAGTCCCCCTTCCCAAAGTGGTACAAACCCAACGCGACCTACGCATATCATGGGGGAACACCGAGGCATTTGGCCGAATAATGCATGGCCCTCAAGCACTAGGTCCAAAGATTGATTGAGGCGGGATGGTTGACGTTCCAAGAAGATGGGCCAAATGTGAAGACGAATCCACTGGCTAACCATGGGGGATTGGCTGTGAATGCAATTGAGGCGGGCCGTTTGCAAAGGCCTAAACATTTAAAGGACATCATTACCTCTAGGAGGTTTATTTTTGAAGCCCTGCAAGAGGTAGGCGTGGTCCCTATCGGTGGGCACAAGGGGGATCCTTGTTTGATGCATCTGGGTGCACAACATGATATGGAAACATGCTCAACGGTGGAAGAGCTGCTGTAGTGGATGATAGACCAAGACCGACTCGAGATCGGCAACGAGGATGAGAAAGAGCAACATGTCTGCATGTAGTCAGCAGACAAGGAAAGTCCCAAGAAGCCCAAGCCTTTGGTGATACATTTCACCAGAGATGCTGCTCCCCAAAATCGCCGAGGCCCGTCGACGTTGTCAGGAAGTAAACCGGTCCCCTTCCCCTATAAAAACAGCAAGGCAGTCCCGTGGAGGTACACTCCTCAGAAGCCGAGCGAGAGGAAAGAGAAGGCCACCGGCAATGACTCACTTTCCGCCAAAGTGGCCAATATTATCGGGCTAAGTGGCGTGACCCATAGCGGCCGCATCTTTGCGGCACCTGACCTGTCGGTACAACCCGCGAATGCCAAAGGAAAAGCAAAGATGATCGTGGAAGAGGCCAACGAAGCAGACCCCACCTTGGACGAGGATGTTATAATGGGGAGATTTGCTGAAAAAGGGGAAGGACTCGACAAAAAAGAGGTATCCTTGGAGAAGGCCAACGAGTTCCTCCGTATAATCCAACAGAGTGAGTTCAAGATAATCGAGCAACTCAACAAAACTCTGGCTAGGGTTTCGCTGTTAGAACTACTCATGAGTTCTGAGCCTCATCAAGCATTGCTAGTTAAAGTTTTAAATGAGGCCCATGTGGCCCAAGACATCTCCATAGAAGGCTTCGAGGGGATTACCAACAACATTACAGCCAATAACTACCTTACCTTCGCTGAGGAGGAGATTCCTGTCGAGGGACGAGGACATAATAGGGCTCTGCATGTATCTGTCAAATGCATGGATCACATCTTAGCCAAAGTGCTCATTGATAATGGCTCCAGCCTAAATGTAATGCCCAAAAGCACCTTGGAGAAACTGCCTTTCAATGCCTCCCACTTGAAACCAAGCTCCATGGTGGTCTGGGCTTTTGACAGAAGTCGTTGGGAAGTAAGAGGGGAGATCGATCTCCTAGTTCAGATAGGACCACATACCTGTCAGGTTACTTTTCAAGTAATGGATATTAATCCAGCCTACAGTTGCTAGTTCTGCCGACCATGGATTCACTCAGTGGGAGTCGTCCCCTCAACGCTCCACCAAAAATTGAAATTCATGGTGGAGGGGCACTTAGTCATTGTTTCGAGGGAGGAAGATGTTCTGGTAAGCTGCCTCTCTTTTATGCCATATGTGGAGGCCGTGGAAGAGTCCTTGGAAACAACTTTCTAGTCCTTTGAGGTGATAAGCAACACTTTCATAGAATCCCTCCCGATGCGGCCCCGCATGTGTAACGACCCACTTCGTCGCTACGATATCAACACTCTAATATACGCTAATTTTAATTTTTATAAAAAGAACTCCTTTAATTTGCTTATGAAAATAGAAGTAATTTGGTCACAACATACATTCATCCAACAACACGTCATTACTTAAGTGAATATCCATAATTATATAGAAACAATAATTTGGTACACGTCATACACATAATGAAAATTAAATCTGTTCATAAATATAATTAAAATCTAAAGTTTACATCTTTGATTCAACAAAATAGAACTTGAAAACCAACTTCAGAGGAGTTGATTACAAAACACAACTCCCTCCCAAAATAATGCCAACATCATCATGTCGGCTCGGCGACTCCTCGCCAGAATTTCACTTCCTGCACTCTGCCACTGTCGTTCTGCTCCCACGAACAATGTTCGTGATCATCACAGGTATCAACCACACGATACAAAATTGCAAGGGTGAGTTCATTATAAAAAGAATCAATACCAATTCCAAATAACCACAATTAGCGAGGAACATAGGCAAACATGATGAGCATACACAACATTCATTATTCAACACTCATATCCAACAAATATTCATCATCCACATCCAACAATTACTCATCATCCATCCATGGACCCAATCAAGACTGAACAAAATGATGCATGCACCTGACTCAACACTCAGATGCAATGTGGTACGTACCAACAACAACCAAACCTCAGGAAATAGCCTAAGTGTGTCCGCACGACATTCTCACTTAGGGAGTTGTGTTGAGTTTGTCGAGACCACCCGGTTGTGCACGTAACAGCCCCCCTCCTATAGGTGATCAGCCTGGGAGCCCAAAGGTGTTCCCTACCAAGTGATAACCCCCTAGTACAAAGTCCACTTGGCCACAGTTACTCTATTTCCTGTGTTGTATGAGCTATGATCACGACCAAAAGTAAGTGCCAAAGACCATGGACCAATTAAATCGCCTAAGCATCCCCTCAGAAATGCTTAGATTCTCTAACCATGCTAGTTACCCACGTCTGGGCCATCCGACAAGGTCAGTGCACTCTACCCCCCATGACATACACTCCATACGACGTATGAACGTGGCCAAAAGCTAGTGCCAAAGACCCTGGAAGGTCAGTGCACAGTGCCTCCCACGAACATACACAACATCCAACGTATGAACATGGCCAAAAGCTAGTGCCAAAGACCCTGGAAGGTTAGTGTACAGTGCCCCCCACGAACATACACAACATGCACATGCCAATGCATTTCCAACATCAATCAACATTCCATTTCCATGTCATTCACAACATAAATATCATTTCATCTCAATGACGTTATCAACAACAACAACAACCTCATTTCATATTCACATATTCATCAATAATAACAATTCATGTTGACATGGTCTTTATTAACAACGTCATCTCAAATCAATATCATCATAATTATCATTATCATGACATATCAATTAAAATCCTTCATAGCGACATCAACAACAAATCACATTTCGCACACACACACACACACACACATTTCTTTCATGCCTAAGATTCACACTCACAAGTCTTCAAACAACACAAATCAAACAAACACAACAATATCATTCATCACAATTCATATATATATATATATATATATATATATATATATATATATATATATATATATATATATTGCATCCCATTCGTCAAAAACATAGGTTCTCCTGGAAAAAAAACCAGCATGCATATTAATAACAATTTTATCGCATCCCATTAGTTAAAATGTAATTTTCTTTGAAGAAAAATCAGCATGCAACAGGGACAGGCAGATATCCTCATAGCTAGGTTCTCTGACCCTAGCTATGGTGTTAAAATGGTAAATTTTATAATAAACTCCCTTCACCTATCGTGAGCTACCCCACGGGTTCCTCGTCGCGTCACTTGAAGATTCCTTTTCGTCCTTGCTCGTCGATTCCACGCAAGCCTCTACCATGCCAAAATGAAGGAGACTTAATATGGATTTCAGAAAACAAAGCTAACAACAATGCTCTGGGTCAAACACCTACGTTACTTCTTGAAAGAGCTGAGAGCATTTTGAATTTTACAAAGGGATATCATTTGGAAATTTTGACCACGCCAATGTGACCGGGGTTCAGTGTAGGTTACGAAAATAACATGCATTTCATGAAAGGATAACGTTTACAAAGTCTCTTTCTCTAGGGTTTTTCAAAGGAAACGTAAAACATGCAACGACGGTTCCAAAGTCAGAAAAGATACAAAGACAAGCTGAAACTAACAAGAAACAAGCGTAGAACCATGGTTACCTCAAAGGAAAATGAAAGGTCAGACTAGGGTTTCATTCTCTACCGAAACCGCGAGCCAAGTTGGAAGATTCCGCTTCGGTCGAAGGGTTCCTCTTAGTGTGGGGTTGCAACGGAGAACAACAATGGTTTGTGGTGGCTAATGGTGGCTGTGGGTGATGGAGAAAGTGCTTGGGACGTTAGAAATGATTTTGGAAGAAAGAAAGAAGAAGAAATGGTATTTTTTCCTAAGGTACACGAAAGCAAAGGCTGAAAACGCTCAAGTGAGAAATGGTCTCGGACACGGAAATGTCACGCACACTCCAGAAATCTTCTTGAAGATCCCAATGGTCAGATCATGGACAAGTGTGTTGTGAAGCTGCAGATCAAATATCGAGAAGATCCAACGGTTAACAAAAGCTTGGCAGCATTTTTACCGAGGCAGCTCATGTAGCTTCCTCAAGAAGCTTCATTAAGAGGCTTCCTCAAGAAGCTTCATCGTGGCTTCTTTGAGAAGCTAGATCCTTATCTACCCACACCCCTTTATTAACTAAATTAACCTCCTTGAAAACAATTAAGGATAAAAATAACACAACAAATATAATCAAACATCAAACATAATTACTAATAATATATAGATATATATCAGGGTGTTACGACATGTCTGGCGCGGCAATAAAGGTGGCCCGTGTGATGTTAGGGCACGAATATGAACCCAGAAAGGGCTTGGGAAAGAATAATGATGGCATGGCCAGCTTAGTGGACATTAAGGAAAACTGCGGAAAGTTTGGGCTAGGCTATAAGCCCACGCGGACTGATGTGAGAAGAAGCATCGTAGAAAGAAGGAGCAAGGGCGCAGGCCCGCAACTAAGGACACAAGCGAGGGAGGTCCCTCCTTGCCATATCAGTAAAAGCTTCATGAGTGCGGGCTTGAGACATGAAGAGTAAGTCGCCGTGATATACGATGAGGTCCCTCAAGAACTTTCAGACTGGGTGCGGCCATGCCTTCCTGGTTTTCAATTGGGAAACTGGCAAGTCATGGAACGACCCAAAGTTTCCATGGCGGGCACAATGTAATGCTTTAGTTTTGACCCTACAGCTGGGCCTAGGCTTTAGGGTTCTCTCCTTGTTAAGGTGTTATGTCTTTTGCTATTAAAGAATATAATATAAAGATCTTTCTTTCATCTGTTCCTGCGCCTTCACCCATTCTCATTCATCTGCATGTTTATTTCTGTTGCGTTTAAATGATACAGATCCGATGATGAGTCCTGTGAAGGTACTAATACCGAGGACCCTGCCATCGATTTTGAACGAGAAGCGAATCGGCCTGAGGTTGAAGAAGATGAAGCTATGGAATTCCCCCCTGAGCTAGAAAGGATGGTCGCTCAGGAAGACCGCGAGATGAAGCCGCACCAAGAAGAAACAGAAGTCGTAAACTTAGGTGTTGGAAATGAGAAGAAAGAGGTAAAACTGGGTACGGGCATGACCATACCAATCCAAGATGAATTGGTAGTCTTGCTACGAGACTACCAAGACATCTTCACTTGGTCATACCAAGATATGCCTAGTTTGAACCTCGACATTGTGCAACACCGTTTACCTCTAAAACTCGAGTGTTCCCTGGTCAAGCAAAAGCTATGGAGGATGAAGCCAGAGATGTCCCTAAAGATTAAAGAGAAAGTGGAAAAGCAGTTAGATGCTGGCTTCTTGGCAGTGGCTCAATACCTAGAATGGGTGGCCAACATTGTGCCAGTCCCTAAGAAAGATGGGAAGGTACAAATGTGCGTGGACTATCAGGACCTAAACTGAGCCAGTCCCAAGGATAACTTCCCCTTGCCACACATCAATGTCCTTATGGATAACACAGCCAACTTCGCGTTGTTTTCCTTCATGGATGGGTTCTTGGGTTACAATCAAATAAAGATGGCGCCGGAGGACATGGAGAAGACTATGTTCGTCACCTTGTGGGGGACGTTCTGCTATAAGGTGATGTCCTTTAGGCTCAAGAACGTCGGGGCAACCTATCAATAGGCTATGGTTGCATTGTTCCACGACATGATGCACAAAGAGATTGAGGTCTACGTGGATGACATAATTGCCAAGTCCAAGACTGAGGAAGAACATCTTGTCAACTTGCGGAAGTTGTTCGAGAGACTGCGGAAATACCAGTTAAGATTGAACCCCGCCAAGTGCATCTTCGGGGTCAAGTCGAGAAAATTGCTGGGCTTCGTCGTAAGTCAGAAAGGGATAGAGGTGGACCCCAAAAAGGTAAAAGCCATCCTTGAGATGCCTGAGCCGTGCATAGAGAAACAAGTCCGAGGTTTCTTGGGGCATTTGAACTACATCGCAAGGTTCATATCACAACTTACTGCTACCTGCGAGCCGCTCTTCAAACTCTTGCGCAAGAACAAGTCCGTTTGTTGGAATGATGACTGTCAAGAGGCATTTGGAAGGATTAAACAATGCCTTATGAATCCTCCTGTGCTTATGTTGCCGATCCCGATAGGCCTCTTATCCTGTACATGACAGTGTTGGATAAGTCGATGGGATGCATGCCGGGGCAGCACGACGATTTCGGAAAAAGAGAACGGGCTGTCTATTACTTGAGCAAAAAGTTCACAGCCTGCAAGATGAACTACTCTCTGCTGGAAAGAACATGTTGTGCTTTTGTATGGGCATCCCATCGTCTAAGGTAGTATATGTTGAGCCATACTACTTGGTTGGTATCAAGATGGACCTAGTCAAGTACATTTTTGAGAAGCCAGCTCTTATGGGGCGGATCGCTCGGTGGTAGGTTTTACTATTTGAGTTTGACATCGTCTATGTCACCCAAAAGGTGATAAAGGGAAGTGCCTTGGCAGATTATTTGGCTCAGCAACCTCTCAATGATTACTAGCCCATGCATCCAGAGTTTCCGGATGAAGACATTATGGCCTTGTTAGAAAAGAAGTCAGAGGATAAAGACAGGGATAAATGGATCGTGTGGTTCGACGACGCGTCCAATGCATTAGGCCACAGGGTTGGGGCAGCTTTGGTCTCTCCCGACAATCAATGCATTCCCTTCACGACCAGGTTGGGTTTCGATTGTATGAACAACATGGCTGAATATGAGGCATGCGCCCTCAGGATCCAAGTGGCAATTGACTTCAACTTCAAGTTGCTCAAAGTGTACGGAGACTCAGCCTTGGTGATTCACCAGGTGAGGGGAAAATGAGAGACTAGGGATCATAAGTTGATACCCTATCAGACTTACATCAAGAAGTTGGTGGAGTTCTTCGATGATGTCTCTTTCCACCATGTTCCCAAATAGGAGAATCAAATGGTCGATGCGTTCGCTACTCTGGCATCCATGTTCCAACTGACCTCGAATGGGGACTTTCTGTACATCGAATTTAGATGTCGCGGCAAGCCCGCACATTGTTGTTTGATAGAAGAGGAACAAGATGGTAAACCTTGGTACTTCGACATCAAGCGATACATCGAGGACAAGGAATACCCACAAGGGGCATCTGACAACGACAAGAGAACGTTGAGGAGGCTGGCAGCCAGTTTCTTTTTGATTGGAAGCATACTGTACAAAAGAAACCATGACATGGTTTTACTCCGATGTGTGGATGCTAAGGAGGCTGAGCAGATGCTAGTGGAAGTCCACGAGGGTTCCTTTGGAACTCACGCCAATGGGCATGCCATGGCCAGAAAGATTCTAAGGGCAGGCTATTACTGGCTCACCATGGAGAGTGACTGTTGCCTCCATGTGAGAAAATGTCATATGTGTCAGACGTTCACGGACAACATCAATGCTTCGACCATGCCTTTAAATGTTTTGGCAGCACTGTGGCCCTTCTCCATGTGGAGAATAGATATGATCGGGGCCATCGAGCCCAGGGCTTCTGTCCAAACCCGACAAGTGCACCGGATCACGCAAGTAGTATAAAACGGTAAGAACCGAGTATCGAACTCTCGTGGAACTTGTGTTACTTGGTAAAGCTATATTCAGTGATTAAGTGTCTAGTATAAAAAGTGATATGTCAACTATGCACAGGTATGTAAACTAACCATTAAAAGGAAAATCACGTGAGTAATGATGTGTAAAGACAAGTAGACAACACGTTGGTCTTCGTATTAGGTGCCTGATGTTAAAAGGATATTCTCTACTTAACAATGCTCATGTGTTCTATGGTGTCTCCTGAAATGCTAAACCCCGATTCCTCATGATAGTCTAGCCTAATCCTGATCATGCATCATCCTCCGATTCCTCTTGTTGGACTAAACTCGACCAAAACCGCATTAACATACAAACAACTAGGTTACCATACCTCAATCCCTCGTGATAATACGATAAACTAGCCCTGTCCTATCAAGTTCTAAGAATCAGACCAGTTTCCACTATTGAATGATCCTAACAAAGCATGCATCTACATGATCAAGGCAAAAGCACACTGAAATGACGTACTGATAGCACAGAGAACACATTAAACATCATTAAATAGATATACAAGTATTTACATCAAGTACCTACAAGGAAGAACCAATAGAGGATTTAGCTCTCCATATCTAGGAAGCTTCCTTTACAACAAAGAGAAGAGAAAAATGAAGGATTGAAGAAATACAAGTAGTGGGGATGTGATGCAATCCTCCCTAGGAAAGGACCAGTTACCAGAGCCATGAGCAAGAGGCTCCAAGAGGATTGGGCTAGAGTTGATAAAGAAGGCCTTAGGGTTCTCATGAACCTTAGGGTAGATTTTTGAGCCCATGGGCCAAGGTTGGGTCCACTCTTCTTTGTAAATAGTAGAATAGGTTGTTTTCTTATTTTGGGCCTTGTATTTTGGCCATTCTAGTAGTATAGGGTTTTAGCCTTGTATTTCAGGGCATTTTGAGTAGTCTTTGTAGTAGGAGTTTTTTTGTATTTTCATGTTTTTTTGTCATGGGGGTGAGCTTAGCTATTATAGGGGTGTGTAGCTAAGCTCTAGCTTCTCAAGAAAGCTTCTCAAGGAGGTGAGCTTAGTTTTTAGATGGGTGTGTGTAGCTAAGCTCTAGCTTCTCAAGGAAGCTTCTCAAGGAGGTGAGCTTAGTTTTTAGATGGGTGTGTGTAGCTAAACTCTAGCTTCTCAAGGAAGTTTTCTCAAAGAAACTTCTCAAGGAAGTTTTCTTAAGAAAGCTTCTCAAGGAAGTTTTCTTAAGAAAGCTTCTCAAGGAAGCTACCTAGTCTATAAATAGAAGCATGTGTAACACTTGTTGTAACTTTGATGAATGAGAGTCTTGTGAGACATACTTCAAAGTTCCACTTCTATACCTCTTTTATTCCTTCAATTTCGTGCTCCCCCCTCTCTCTTTCTCTCCCTCTTTCTTTTCCTCCATTGAAGCATCCTCTCCAAGCTTCTTATCCAAGGCTCATCTTGGTGGTGAAGCTCCTTCTTCCATGGCTTATTCCTTAATGGATGGCGCCTCCTCTCACCTATTTTCCTTTGTCTTCCGCTGCATCTCCATGGTGGAAAATCACCATTAAAGGACCCCATTGAAGCTCAAAGATCCAGCCTCCATAGAAGCCCCACAAGCAAGCTTCCATCAGGATGTCTCCTCCACCTCTAGAACCTCACCATCACTCACATACTCATCTCATGCTCTCAGGATGGCTTCCTCTTCTCGC
The DNA here is from genome assembly GCF_000004515.6 of Glycine max. NCBI lineage: Eukaryota > Viridiplantae > Streptophyta > Magnoliopsida > Fabales > Fabaceae > Glycine > Glycine max. Next base: position 14,652,424 of record NC_038241.2, on the reverse strand, counting down.
TCAGTTCTCTGCCAGTCTTCTCACGACAAAAGCTCTCAAAACTCTCTGGAACTTGGACCTTTCTCTCTCTAGAAATCTCTAAACATGCAAAAGCTTTGAGAATTGCCCAAACTCCCACTCCATTTATGATTTTAGGCTTAAATAGGTGGCCTTGTTGGTGCTTGCGCGCATTAGTGAATTTTGGCTTAGCGCGCGTCTTTTTGCTCAGTTAATGGACTCAAGCGGTGCGCTTAGCGGGATTAGCCCTTGCTCAACGAACATGCACAGCTTATCCTTCTTCCAGATTCTTCCTTGCACTCAATCGCAAGAGTGGTGCGCTCAGGGGATGGCTCGCTAAGCCAACAAATTGGCTTAGCGAGCGGATGAAAATCAGCACTTCACAAACTTGCCTAATTAACCTGAAATTGAGAGGAAATGATTATTAAACACACAAAATGGGAGTACTAAGTATTTATTACCTATCTTTAACAAAAATTAATTACAACATTACAAAATAACCATAACTTGGAGGAGTTTGATACAATTTACACAGGTTTTATACACAAAAGTTAGTCGTATTCATCGACTAACAACTCCCCCAAATTTACATTTTTGCTTGTCCTCAAGCAAATAAAGAACAGCTCACTGGTCCCCAAGTGACAAAAACATGCAGTGACTATGTACAAAGGTGTATGCAACAAAAGTTATTGATTGCATGTTAAAAGAATGAAGCAAAATGTCCTCATCACTTGTCTTTCACAAAGCATGCAGTTATTCAAAGAGAAGAATAAAATGTAACCTGTACAATTAGATGAAGTTAGGCATAAGACAAATATCAAGGAAAGCAGCTTAAACCACAGTCTCACTGCTTCTGTTTCACTCAAGCACAAGTGTTTAAGCTATTCATCAATAACAACTAGCAAGAGGTCCAATCTTTGAACTTCATCTCAAGCCATAAAGTCAGAAATGCATAAATAGAATCAGAAGGACTTTTACAGGCTTGTAGTGAGGCTTGGCTACAAAAATAATTGGTTTTTCTAGGATTCAAAGGCTTAGATTCTAAGAGAGCACAAATCCTAGACTTATCCAAATATTTCTTTCAATACAATTAGCTTATTTACTAGCCTTTCACTTTAATTTATCTTTGACCTTATTACAACAACACACATTTTCTTTGATTGCTCTTTTTTTTAACACACAAATTATTTGTTGTGTGTGCTGATGCTTTACCTTTTACTTTACATCCCAATCAACTCCCCCAAATTTAGGGTAATTTGCCTTGAACTATCTGCTCTCCTAAAATCTAAACAAGGTATCTAGAGATATTCATTCAAGTTCAGGGTTCAATTTTGAAAATGTAATTTAGCTCACAAAGGGTGCAAAGGATACAATTATAATTCAAGGTAAGCTTTTTGGTCAATTGGCTTGTATATACAATCATGCCCTTTATCATGTCCTCATTCATACATTTCATTCTAAAATTCATAGATCGATGCAAAGACTATTACTCAAAGCTAGTCGTTCACTCACAGTTTAAGATCACACTCTCACCGGTTATGGTTCAAGCTTTTCTTTCTCAATCAACCTGTCTATTGACTAACAATTCTAATTGCAAGTTCACATTCTTGTTCTTTCTTTGTCTAACATACATACTTGCTCAAACTTATGAAAAGAAACACAAACTCCATCACAATCATGCATTCAACCCAAAATCAATTCATAACACCAATTTTCACAAAAAGATATAAATGTTTCACTGCATAATCATCAAAGTCAAGTTAAACTGTTCCATATGCTTCAAAACATGCATACTAACTATCCACAGAAAAAATAGAAGTATATATAAACATTAACCAAAATAACTAAGACACTGTACTGAAATATAATAATTATATATAAAAAAATATCCAAAAAGTAAAATCCTCAGGAATTTAAAATTCTTGAGACATGTCCTGAGTATCATGCGTCTGAACATCCTCCTCATCTGTCAGATGAAGTACTGGAGTCTGGAGTAGCTAGAGGAGAAGTGTTCAGAGTCAGGACTGGTGTGGTCTGGTCCTCTGGTGTATCAACTACAGGAGTAAAGGGGTCAGCTGCAGGTTGTGGTGAGGAGAGGTCTACCACTGAAGCAGGAGGCTCTGAAGTGCCCTCAAGAGTGGTGGCAGTCTCTGGTCTAACCTGCTCTTCACCTGCATCTTGTTGAAAAGTAAATGGCTCTGGAATGGTGGTCCCAGAGGAAGCATCATGTACCTGTCAGGGTTCCTGGTCTGTGGGACCTTTATCTTCCCTATGAAGAGAAGGTTGGGCCCCAGGCCAGGCTACCCTTTCCAGAAATTGCTCAATGGAAGGAATGGATCCTGGAGGCGCCACCACCTGTAAACTCTGAAGTAAAATGATCTGCCCTTGATGAATGCTCTAAAGCATGGCTTCAAAGTGCTGAGAATCAATCTGAGTTGGGACTGAAGGAGCTGCTGAAGTGGATGTTGGAGTAGGAGTTGCAGATGTGGAAGGAAGATCAGCTGGCCTCGCCCTCGCCCTCGCCCTCCTAGCCCCTCGGATAGAAACTGTCAGATCATCAGGATTCCAACAGTTCTTCCTGATGTAGGCCAAATTAATGACCGGAATCAGGCGCTCAAAAGTGAGGCTGTTAGAGACAACCCCTCTGGCTCGACATAGGGCAGTGATAAGAGCAGGAAACCCAAGTCTAGAAGAGTTAGACTGGGCTATAGAAGTCATCTGGCAAGAAATGAGCGCTCCTATGTTCATGTCCATGTGAGAGACTAAGCTAAAGATCAGCCTAGCTTTGTCCACTGTCAGGTCAAAGGTGTGAGATGTGGGGGCCAGGTTGGAGTATGAGAGAACACTCCACACCTGGGCTAATGTAGTCAAATTTTTCCTGAGAATCCTCCCAGGATGGCCCTCATCGTTCAAGATGAACCCCCTCCCTGGTATGCAAAGAGCAACCTCAATCTCTCTGTAGTCTGTGGGCAACTTGCAGTACATAGAGTAGGTGGGTAATGACTCCCCCTCCTCTAGGACTACAGGTGTCTCTAAAAATGTGTTGAGGCTGTCTGCGTCTATCTTCACCAGGTGGCCTCTAACTCTGGCTTGCTTTGGTGAAGGACCCTCAGAGCTGTAGAGATTAGCATAAAATTCCTTCACCAAAGCAAGATCAATAGTCCCATCAACCAAGTTGGTGAGGCATTTATGAAGATTACGCCTCTCAGACTTTGTCATGAAGTCGCCGAACTCTGTGTGGTATACCTCAACCTTCCTTTCTGGCAAAATATTCCTCCCCAAGACATTATATGTATAACGGTTCCAAGCATCAAGTGAATGGAATCGTCTAGTATCATATTGAGCAGTTGGCCTTGCCCTAATGCTCTTATGTTTCCTGGAGGCCATCTATAACACAAAGGAACCCAAAAAGTTAGTTAGACCACAAGTTATTCAAATTGAAAAACAGAAAAATAGGACTAAGAAAAACACTGGCGGCTTAGCGAGACATGGTCCGCTTAGCTTGTCTTCACAAAATACACACTACTGCTTAGCGACACGTGGGGCCGCTAGCGGATGTTGCAGAAAATTCTACTTCTGCATGATCGGCTTAGCTGGCAACTACCTGCTAAGCCTAACAATTGCTGCAACAGATGTGCGCTAAGCTCAGAAGGGTTGTGCTTAGCGGCACCATGAAATTCAGAAAATTCACTAAGTATGGGGGCTAAGCGAGCCAATGGCTGCCACAATGAAATGAGCTTAGCCCAGATAGGCTCGACTTAGTGTGTGGCTTAAAACAAATAAAATTTGACTAAGTTACCTGGGCTTAGCGATTCTGCCTTGCTTAGCCACAGGTATCTCAATAGGAGGATGAGTGTTCATCCTTACAAGATACACTCGCTTAGCACTGTAGGTGCGCTTAGCGAGTTCGTCTAGGAATGCATATATTCAATGAATTTTGATGAACTCGCTTAGCGCAATATGCTCGCTTAGCGAGTTCATCGCGTTTTCCAGAAAAAACGCAAAAAATGCAGTGTATTTTCTTCCATTTTTGAGCCTTTAAAAGGCATATTAAACATGCAAACCATTCAAAACTATCTACACAACACAATCATTCACAAAATGCTAATCTTTCACTAATCTAAAAATCATTCAAACCCTAGAAATCAAAAGCTAAATCTATGGTTTTCTAATCCTTACTTGGATTGTTGTGGGCTAAAGATGCGTAGAAGATGCAAAAAAGAAAGCAAGAATGCAGGTTGTACAGATTTAGGTGAGAGAGAAAATGCAGGATATGCTCTGAGAATTTTGGGCAAATGTGAGTGTAACTGATGTTACACTCACTTAAGCAATTTTTCAACCTTCTCGCTTAGCCAACCTCAGCGCTAAGCGAGCCAGAGAGACATTTGGTTTCTCAAAGAGGTTCACTTAGCAGATATGCGTGCTTAGCCCAAGTTTGAAATTCAATTTTTTTAATGAAGTTGGGCTTAGCGCACAAAAGCGGTGCTTAGCAAATTCTGCAGGTCATAAAACCTATAACTCTCGCTGAGCCGGGATCTGGGCCGGCTTAGCTAAAATGATGCATCTAGAATATGGAGGGGCATAAGCTTAGGGGATGATGGATCGCTTAGCACTGCTATGGCCGCAAGGATTTGGGCTTAGCTGGCATGACTAGCGCTTAGCTCAATGAACCCTAGTTCTGGCCACAAGGAAATGAGCTTAGCAGCGACGTGTCGCGCTTAGCCAAAGAATACAATACGCTTAGCGAGCCGGTCGTGGCTTAGCCAAATTCAGATCGAATTGAAATGGGCTTAGCTCAACCTTGGCCAGCTTAGCGGACCAAATCAACCTGAGATGCAAGGGTTGAGCGCTAAGCGCTAGAGACTCTCAGCTTAGCGCATGACCAAAGATGCGCTTAGCGCAAGGCTTGCGCTTAGCAAAAGGACTGCTTTTCAGAAGAAAAAAAATTTTTCGAGTTATTTTTTAGTTCCTTCCTCAAGAAATTGAAACCCTTATATCTATCCTTCAAAATAAGCTGATATACCCCAATGTAATGATTATGAAGTAAGTTCCACATTATGCCCTACATAAAAGAAAAGAAAAGCAGAAATTAGAACTGGGTTGCCTCCCACGAAGTGCTTATTTAACGTCACTAGCTTGATGCTTTTACCTCAATGGGTGATCAAATGTATGGTGTTGTGTGCCCGTGTAAATTCTTCACCATGGTACAGTTTCAACCTCTGGCCATTTACTACCCATGTTCTGTCAGGATTCTGAGATTATGGGTCGTATAGCTCTATTGCACCGTAAGATCGAACTTTCTTGATAAGAAAGGGTCCAGACCATTTGGATTTCAGCTTACCGAGAAATAATTTCAATCTTGAATTAAAAATTAGTACATGTTGTCCCGGTTTGAAGTCTTTCTTTGATAGTTTTTTGTCATGATAGGTCTTGACTTTTTCTTTGTAAAGTCTTGAAGATTCATAAGCTGTTAATCGCATTTCTTCCAACTCCAACAATTGGATCTTTATGTGCTCCCTGGATGCCTTCTCATCAAAGTTTAGAAATTTCAGAGCCCAATATGCCTTGTGTTCCATTTCAACTGGTAAATGACATGATTTGCCATACACCAGTTGAAAAGGAGACAGACCAATTGGAGTTTTGTATGCAGTTCTGTAAGCCCACAGTGCATCTTCCAATTTGGCTGACCAATCTTTTCTTGTTGACACCACTGTTTTCTCTAATATTTTCTTTAATTCTCTGTTGGATACTTCGGCTTGCCCATTAGTTTGAGGGTGGTAGGGGGATGCGACTTTATGATTCACATGATATTGACTCAACACCTTTTGAAGTTAAGTATTACAAAAATGCGAACCACCATCACTGATTAAGATTCGAGGTACCCCAAATCGAGCAAAAATATTCTTCTTGATAAACTTCACCACAGTCTTAGCATCATTTCTTGAAGTGGCCATAGCTTCCACCCATTTAGACACGTAATCAACAGTTACCAAAATGTATTCATTTCCTGCAGATGAAGGAAATGGACCCATGAAATCAATACCCCAACAATCAAAAACTTCAACTTCCATAATGTTTTGCAGAGGCATCTCATTCCTTCGGGAAATTCCCCCCATTCTTTGACATTGGTCACACTTTAAGACATGGTGATGGGGGTCTTTAAAGAGTGTTGGCCAGAAAAATCCTGACTGTAAAACCTTAGCTGCTGTTTTGTCTCCGCCATAATGCCCGCCACACGGTGAATTGTGACAATGCCACAATATTCCCTTGGCCTCCTCACTTGTCATACATCTTCGAAGAAGATTATCTGCACCTACTTTGAACAAGTGTGGATCATCCCAAATATAATGTCGGGCATCATGAAAAAATTTCTTTCTCTGCTGCCAATTGAGGTCTTTGGGAATGACACCTGCTGCCTTGAAATTAGCCATATCAGCAAACCAGGGTCTCCCTGTAATCAAAAATAAAGATTCATCAGGAAATTTATCTTTTATTTCAGCCTCCTTTAAAGTGACCTCTTCATTCACTAATCTGGATAGGTGGTCTGCTACCATATTTTCAGAACCTTTCTTGTCCTTGATGACTAAATCAAATTCTTGAAGCAATAGTATCCATCTGATCAATCGTGGCTTGGAATCAGCTTTGCGCAACAAATATTTAATTATTGTGTGATCAGTGTAAATCACTATCTTTGATCCCACCAAATAAGATCTAAATTTCTCAAGTGCATAAACGATTGTCAACAATTCTTTCTCCGTGGTGGCATAATTAATCTGAGCATCATTCAAAACTTTGCTAGCATAATAGATGGTATGAAACATTCTGCCCTTCCGCTGCCCCAGCACAGCACCTACTGCATAATCACATGCATCACACATCAATTCAAACTCTTGTCCCCAGTCTGGTGTTGTAATCACAAGAGCAGATACCAACTTGGCTTTGAGAGTGTTAAAGGCTTCTAAACATTCTTCATTAAACACAAACACAACATCCTTGTTCAGCAAATTACTTAGGGGTTTAGCAATTTTGGAGAAGTCTTTAATGAATCGCTGATAAAATCCAGCATGACCTAAAAAAATTCGTATTCCTTTCACATTAACTGGAGGTGGAAGTTTATCAATAACATCTAGTTTTGATTTATCCACCTCAATTCCTCTTTTAGAAATCATGTGTCTGTAACACCCTGATATATATATCTACATATTATTAGTAATTATGTTTGATGTTTGATTATATTTGTTGCGTTATTTTTATTCGTAATTATTTTCAAGGAGGTTAATTTAGTTAATAGAGGGGTGTGGATAGATAAGAATCTAGCTTCTCAAAGAAGCCTCTTGAGAAAGCTTCTCAAAGAAGCCACGAGGAAGCTTCTTGAGGAAGCCTCTTAATGAAGCTTCTCAAGGAAGCTACATGAAGCTATCTCGGTAAAAACGTTGTCCAGCCTTTGTTAATCGTTGGATCTTCTCGAAATTCGGTTTTCAGCTTCAAAGGATACTTGTCAACGATCAGACCGTTGGGATCTTTGAGAAGATATTTGGAGGGTGCGCGAGGTTTCTGTTCCCGAGAGAATTGCTCACTTGTGCTTTTTGAGCCTTGTAGTCCAAGTAGTTTAGGAAAAATGCCATTTCTTCTCCTTTCTTTCTTCCAAAACCATTTCTAATGTTCCAAGCTTTTTCTCCATCACCTACAACCACCAGTAGCCACCACAAACCGCCGTTGTTCTCCGTTGAGACCCCACGCCGAGAGGAACCCTTCAACCGAAGCAGAACCTTCCAACTTGGCTCGCGATTTCGGTAGAGAAAGAAACCCTAATCTGACCTTTCATTTTCCTTCAAGGTAACCATGGTTCTACGCTTGTTTCTTGTTAGTTTCATCTTACCTTTGCATCATTTCTGAGTTTGGAAACCGCCATTGCATGTTTTACGCTTCTTCTGAAAAATCCTAGAGCAAAGAGACTTTGTAAATGTTATCTTTTCATGAAATCCATATTAAGTCTCCTTCGTTTTGGTATGGTAGAGGCTTACGTGGAACCGAAGAGTGGGGACAAAAATGAAATCTCCAAGTGATGTGACAAGGAACTCGCGGGTACTCACAATAGGTGAAGGGAGTTTATTATAAAATTTACCATTTTAACACCATAGTTAGGGTCAGGGAACCTAGCTATGAGGATAACTGCCTGTCCCTATTGCATGCTGATTTTTCCTTTATAGAAAATGATGTTTTTAACTAATGGGATGCGATATAATTGTTATTGATATGCATGCTGGATTTTCAGGAAAAAAAACTATGTTTTGACAAATGGGATGCGATGCATATATGTTTACGTTGATGAATGATATTGTTGTCTTTATTTGAATTGTGTTGTTTGAAGACCTGGGAGTGTGAATCTCAGGCATGGTTCTACGCTTGTTTCTTGTTAGTTTCATCTTACCTTTGCATCATTTCTGAGTTTGGAAACCGCCATTGCATGTTTTACGCTTCTTCTGAAAAATCCTAGAGCAAAGAGACTTTGTAAACGTTATCTTTTCATGAAATCCATATTAAGTCTCCTTCGTTTTGGTATGGTAGAGGCTTACGTGGAACCGACGAGTGGGGACAAAAATGAAATCTCCAAGTGATGTGACAAGGAACCCGTGGATACTCACAATAGGTGAAGGGAGTTTATTATAAAATTTACCATTTTAACACCATAGTTAGGGTCAGGGAACCTAGCTATGAGGATAACTGCCTGTCCCTATTGCATGCTGATTTTTCCTTTATAGAAAATGATGTTTTTAACTAATGGGATGCGATATAATTGTTATTGATATGCATGCTGGATTTTCAGGAAAAAAAACTATGTTTTGACAAATGGGATGCGATGCATATATGTTTACGGTGATGAATGATATTGTTGTCTTTATTTGAATTGTGTTGTTTGAAGACTTGGGAGTGTGAATCTCAGGCATGAAACAAATATATATATATATATATATATATATATATATATATATATATATATATATATATCTGTGTGTGTGTGTGTGCGGAATGCGATTTATTGTTGATGTCGCTATTGAGGATTTTATTTGATATGTGGTGATAATGATAATTATGATGATATTGATTTGAGATGACGTTGTTAATAAAGACCATGTCAACATGAATTGTTGTTATTGTTGATGAATATGTGAAAATGAAAAGAGGTTGTTGTTGTTGTTGTTGATAACGTCATTGAGACGAGATGATATTTATGTTGAGAATGACATGGAAATGGAATGTTGATTGATGTTGGAAATGCATTGGCATGTGCATGTTGTGTATGTTCGTGGGGGGCGAAGTGCACTGACCTTCCAAGGTCTTTGGCACTTGCTTTGGGCCATGTTCATACGTTGGATGTTGTGTATGTTCATGGGGGGCGAAGTGCACTGACCTTCCAGGGTCTTTGGCACTTGCTTTGGGCCATGTTTATATGTCGTATGGAGTGTATGTCATGGGGGGTAAGTGCACTGACCTTGTTGGATGGCCCAGGCGTGGGTGACAAGCGTGGTTAGAGAATCTAAGCATTTATGAGGGGATGCTTAGGCACTTTAATTGGTCCATGGTCTTTGACACTTACTTTTGGTCGTGTTCATAGCTCATACAACACAAGAAATAGAGTAATTGTGGCAGAGTTTACTTGGTACTGAGGGGGCTTGTCACCTGGTAGGGAACTCCTTTGGGCCCCCAGGCTGATCACCTATGGGGGGGGGGCAGTTACGTGCACAACCGGGTGGTCTCGACGAACTCTGCATGGTTCCCTAAGTGAGAGTGTTGTGTGGACACACTTAGGCTATTTCTTGAGATTTGGTTGTTGGTGCGTATCACATTGCATCTGAGAGTTGAGTCAGGTGCATGCATCATTTTGTGCAGTCTTGATTGGATCCATGGATGGATGATGAGTAATTGTTGAATATGGATGATGAGTAATTGTTGAATGTGGGTGATGAATAATTGTTGGATATGAGTGTTGAATAATGAATGTTGTGTAAGCTCATCATGTTTGCCTATGTTCCTTGCTAATTGTGGTTATTTGGATTTGGTATTGGTTCTTTTTATAATGAACTCACCCTTGCAATTTTGTATCGTGTGGTTGATACCTGTGATGATCACGAATATTGTTCGTGGGAGCAGAATGACAGCAGCAAGGTGCAGGGAGTAAGATTCTGGTGAAGAGCCGCCGAGCCGACGTGATGACGTTGGCATTATGTTGGGAGAGAGTTGTATTTTGTAATTAACTCCTCCGTAGTTGGTTTTAAGTTTTATTTTGTTGAGTTAAAGATGTAAAACTTGGATTTTAAGTATACTTATGAACAGATTTAATTTTCGTTAGGTGTATGACATGTACCGAGTTACTGTTTCTATATAATTATGTACATTCACTTAAGTAATGGCGTGTTGTTGGGTGAATGTATGTTGTGACGAAATTACTTCTATTTTCATAAGCAAATTAAGGGAGTTCTTTTTATAAAAATTGAAATTATCGCGTATTAGAGTGTTGATACCGTAGTGACGAGGTAAGTCGTTACAGTGTCCCAGCATGATACCTTCTTGAACCATAAAGTGACATTTCTCCCAGTTGAGCACCAAATTAGATTGTTCATAGTGCTGTAACACTTTGTCTAAATTTGCTAGACAATTTCCAAAAGATGCACCAAAGACCGAAAAATCATCCATAAAGACTTTAATACATTTCTCTACCATGTCAACAAAAATTGCCATCATACATCTCTGAAAAGTAGTTGGGGCATCACATAGACCGAACGATATACGATGATAAGCAAATACACCGAAGGGGCATGTGAAAGCTGTCTTTTCTTGGTCCTGAGGATCTACTGCAATCTGATTGTTGCCCGAGTATCCGTCTAAGAAACAGTAGAAAGATTGCCCTGCAAGTCTCTCAAGCATTTGATCCATGAAGGAAAGCGGGTAATGGTCTTTCTTTGTGACTTCATTGAGCTTCTTGTAATCAATACACATTCTCCATCCGGTGACTGTTCTTGTAGGAATTAGCTCATCTCTATCATTCTTGACCACTGTCATACCTCCCTTTTTCGGGACAACTTGAATAGGACTAACCCATGAACTGTCCGAAATTGGATAAATGAGCCCTGCCTCTAGCAACTTGAGCACTTATTTTCTTACTTCTTCTTTCATTATAGGATTCAATATTCTCTGAGGTTGTCTCATGGGCTTGTAATCAGCTTCCAAATTGATGTTGTGCATACAATATGATGGACTGATTCCTTTTAAATCAGAGATGTGCCAACCAATAGCAGCTTTACGACTTTTTAGAATTTGTACCAGTTGATCCTATTCTTCATTCTGCAAGGAGCTACTAGTTATAACGGGTTTAGTCTCATTATCCTCCAAGAATACATATTTTAAATGCACTGGAAGGGTCTTCAATTCTGCTTTTGGCTTTTCTGTTGGTCTATGTTTTTCTAATTCTTCAAGAACCACATGACCAATTGAGTTGTCTTTTGGATCATCAAGCTCTTCATCACAAACTAGGCAGTCTATCTCGTAATTAGGTTCTTTTTCCAAAGGGAACTGCAGTACCATGGTTGAAGCTGATAATGCTATCTCCTGCTCCACCTCTTGTTCTTCAAAACAGGCATCACTCATATTTGGGTGTTTCATTGCTTCAAAGAGGTCAAAGGAGATTTTCTGATCCTCTACACTGAGTTCCAATCGACCTTTATCTTTGCCTACAACATATCCAATAGTTGCTATGCAGGGATATTCTGGAATAATGGAGACTTCATCCTTTTCTTCTTTGGTGATCAATTGATTATGTATTGTGTTAACTTGAAGAATGCTTTCTTGATGTGTTTCAATCTCTGCATACTCTTCTTCTCTTTTGACCATAACTTTAGTCATTTTGTCTACCAACTTACCAATCTGAGTCTCAGCTCTTTTAAATGCTTGTTGCATTGAATCTACTGTACCTTTGAATTGCATTAACAGGTCATCTAGATTAGACAATCCTTCTGCTTCATTGTGATAATAAGGTTGCCATTCTGACTCCCATTGATAATCTGCAAAAGAATAGTCTTTTTCAAACTGAGTTCCCTGCTGTTGCATTGAATAGCAATCACCTTTAGAGCTAGCTTGATATGTCATGAAGTCTGCCAATACACTTTCAAGATTAGGAGCTCTTCCTTTCTCATGATAATTGTACATGGTTGACTCCTATCTCCAGTCAGATTTATTTATAGAATAGAAATAACAACTGTCCTGGTAATGTTCTCCTTCAGCAAAATCACAATTTATTAATGGAATAGAGATAACAATCTTCATGATACAGCAGTAGGAGATTGTATTTATTCGGAATAACTAGGCTACTTGTAGGAGATTCTATACATACAAAACACTAACAGAAACAACGGTTATCTAGTTCAAGAGGAAAACAAATATGAATTGAAAGTAACTATTCACATTTTATCAAAGAATAAAGAGTAGACACCTAGGACTGAACTAACTTTCCAAATAGAAAGACTAGCAAGTGCACCAGATCGTGCTAGTAGTATAAAACGGTAAGAACCGAGTATCAAACTCTCGGGGAACTTGTGTTACTTGGTAAAGCTATATTCAGTGAATAGGTGTCAAGTATGAAAAGAGATGTGTCAACTATGCACAGGTATGTAAACTAACCATTAAAAGGAAAATCACATGAGTAATGATGTGTAAAGACAAGTAGACAACACATTGGTCTTCCTATTAGGTGCCTGATGTTAAAAGGATATTCTCTACTTAACAATGCTCATGTGTTTTATGGTGTCTCCTGAAATGCTAAACCCTGATTCCTCATGATAGTCTAGCCTAATCCTGATCAAGCATCATCCTCAGATTCCTCTTGTTGGACTAAACTCGACCAAAACCGCATTAAGATAAACATACAAACAATTAGGTTACTGTACCCTGATCACTCATGATAATACGATAAACTAGCCCTATCCTATCAAGTTCTAAGAATCAGACCAGTTTCCACTTTTGAATATTTTAACAAAGCATGCATCTACATGATCAAGGCAAAAGCACACTAAAATGATGTACTGATAGCACAGAGAACACATAAAACATCATTAAATAGATATACAAGTATTTACATCAAGTACCTACAAGGAAGAACCAACAGAGGATTTAGCTCTCCATATCTGGGAAGCTTCCTTTACAATAAAGAGAAGAGAAAAATGAAGGATTGAAGAAATACAAGTAGTGGGGATGTCTCCTCCACCCCTAGAACCTCACAATCACTCACAGACTCATCTTATGCTCTCAGGATGGCTTCCTCTTCTCGCTCAGTTCTCTGCCAGTCTTCTCACAACAAAAGCTCTCAAAACTCTCTGGAACTTGGACCTTTCTCTCTCTAGAAATCTCTAAACATGCAAAAGCTTTGAGAATTGCCCAAACTCCCTCTCCATTTCTGATTTTAGGCTTAAATAGGTGGCCTTGTTGGTGCTTGCGCGCTTAACGCAACTCTAGCTCACTTAGCGCGCATTAGTGAATTTCGGCTTAGTGCGTGTCTTTTTGCTCAACGGATGGACTCAAGCGGTGTGCTTAGTGAGATTATCCCTCACTCAACGAACATGCACAGCTGATCCTTCTTCCAGATTCTTCCTTGTGCTCAGCCGCAAGAGTGGTGCGCTTAGCGGATGGCTCACTGAGCCGGCAGATTGGCTTAGCGAGCGGATGAAATTCAGCACTTCACAAACTTGCCTAATTAACTTGAAATTGAGAGGAAATGATTACTAAACACATAAAATGGGAGTACTAAGTATTTATTACCTATCTTTAACAGAAAGTAATTACAACATTACAAAATAACCATAACTTGGAGGAGTTTGATACAATTTACACAGGTTTTATACAAAAAAGTTAGTCGTATTCATCGACTAACAGCTTCGAACGGGCATCACTTCATCTTGGTGGCAATCGACTACTTTACGAAGTGGGTCGAAGCTGCTCATACTCCAACGTCACGAGGAGCATGGTAGTCAGGTTCATCAAAAAGGAGATAATCTGCCGGTATGGATTGCCAAGGAAGATTATCACAGACAATGCCACCAATTTGAATAACAAAATGATGAAAGAAATGTGCGAGGACTTCAATATCCAACACCATAATTCCACGCCTTACAGACCCAAGATGAATGGGGCAGTAGAGGCGACCAACAAGAATATCAAGAAGATTATTCAGAAGATGACCATGTCATATAAGGATTGGCACAAAATGCTCCCTTTCGCACTGCATGGTTATCGCACCTCACCACGCAC